>NW_027033227.1:0-5896 GCF_034236695.1 Oncorhynchus nerka | reverse complement strand
ACTACACTCAGAGGGTGAAATATAACACTACACTCAGAGGGTGAAATATAACACTACACTCAGAGGGTGAAATATAACACTACACTCAGAGGGTGAAATATAACACTACACTCAGAGGGGTCAAATATAACACTACCACACTCAGAGGGGTGAAATATAACACTACACTCAGAGGGGTGAAATATAACACTCAGAGGGTGAATATAACACTCAGAGGGTGAAATATAACACTACACTCAGAGGGGTGAAATATAACACTACACTCAGAGGGGTGAAATATAACACTACACTCAGAGGGGTGAAATATAACACTACACTCAGAGGGGTGAAATATAACACTACACTCAGAGGGGTGAAATATAACACTACACTCAGAGGGGTGAAATATAACACTCAGAGGGGTGAAATATAACACTACACTCAGAGGGTGAAATATAACACTACACTCAGAGGGTGAAATATCACACTCAGAGGTGAAATATAACACTACACTCAGAGGGTGAAATACAACACTACACTCAGAGAGGGGTGAAATATAACACTACACTCAGAGGGGTGAAATATAACACTCAGAGGGGTGAAATATAACACATACCTCAGAGGGGTGAAATATAACACTACACTCAGAGGGGTGAAATATAACACTACCTCAGAGGGTGAAATATAACACTACACTCAGAGGGTGAAATATAACACTACCTCAGGAGGGTGAAATATAACACTACACTCAGAGGGTGAAATATAACACTACACTCAGAGGGTGAAATATAACACTACACTCAGAGGTGAAATATCGCTCAGGTGAAATTGCCTCAGGTGAAATATAACACTACACTCCGAGAGGGTGAAATACTAACACTACACTCAGAGGGTGAAACATACTACACTCAGAGGGTGAAATATAACACTACACTCAGAGGGTGAAATATAGCACTACACTCAGAGGGTGAAATATAACACTACACTCAGAGGGTGAAATATAACACTCAGCAGGGTGAAATATAACACTACACTCAGAGGGTGAAATATAACCACTACACACTCAGAGGGGTGAAATTATAACACTACACTCAGAGGGTGAAATATAACACACTCCACGCAGGGGGTGAAATACAACACTACACTCGGAGGGTGAAGTATAACACTCAGAGCAATATATTTCCTCAGAGGGTGAAATATGACACTACACTCAGAGGGTACGAAATATAACACTACACTCAGGAGGGTGAGGAAATATAACACTACACGCCAGAGGTGAAATATAACACTATGCGCTCAGAGGTGAAATATAACACTACACTTGGGGCAGTAAGTCTGCCGGATGGGGCAGTAAGTCAGGCGGATGGGGCAGTAAGTCAGCCGGATGGGGCAGTAAGTCAGCCGGATGGGGCAGTAAGTCAGGGCAGTAAGTCAGGGCAGTAAATGGATGGGGCAGTACGTTTTACCTTTTTTTACTAGGCAAGTCAGTTAAGAACAAATTATTATTTTCAAAGACGGCCTACCGGGAAACAGTGGGTTAACTACCTTGTTCAGGGGCAGAAGCAGCAGTTGTACCTTGTCAGCTCTGGGTTTGAACTCCCGTTTAGAAAAGGGATCGTTCTCTAGGTTTTACCAGGAGGATAGAATGAGTGGAGACGACAGAGTAAAGCTGGTTCAACTCCCCACCTAGTGGTGAATCTGTGCATTGCGGTATGTCTACAAATTGATAGTTAAAACAGAACTCATTGTTGACAAGTTAGTGTGATGAAGACTGATACACGTGTTTTTACAGGACTAAATGATGAAGACTGTGATGAAGACTGATACACGTGTTGTACTGGACTAAATGATGAAGACTGATACACGTGTTGTACAGGACTAAATGATGAAGACTGTGATGAAGACTGATACACGTGTTGTACTGGACTAAATGATGAAGACTGATACACGTGTTGTACAGGACTAAATGATGAAGACTGATACACGTGTTGTACTGGACTAAATGATGAAGACTGTGATGAAGACTGATACACGTGTTGTACTGGACTAAATGATGAAGACTGTGATGAAGACTGATACACGTGTTGTACAGGACTAGTGATATAATTAAGCAATAAGGCCCGAGGGGGAGTGGTATATTTAAGCAATAAGGCCCGAGGGGGAGTGGTATATTTAAGCAATAAGGCCCGAGGGGGAGTGGTATATTTAAGCAATAAGGCCCGAGGGGGAGTGGTATATTTAAGCAATAAGGCCCGAGGGGGAGTGGTATATTTAAGCAATAAGGTCCGAGGGGGAGTGGTATATTTAAGCAATAAGGCCCGAGGGGGGTGTGGTATATTTAAGCAATAAGGTCCGAGGGGAGTGGTATAGATTACAATAAGGCCCGAGGGGGAGTGGATATTTAATAATAAGGCCTAGGGGCGTGGTATAATTCACAAGGCCCGAGGAGGTGTGGTATATTTAAGCAATAAGGCCCCGAGGGGGAGTGGTATATTTAAGCAATAAGGCCCGAGGGGGAGTGGTATATTTTACAATAAGGTCCGAGGGGGAGTGGTATATTTAAGCTAATAAGGCCCGAGGGGGTGTGGTATAATTACAATAAGGCTCCGAGGGGAGGTGTATTTGGCTAATAAGGCCCCGAGGGGGAGTGGTATAATTGGCTAACAAGGCCCGAGGGGGAGTGGTATATTTGGCAACAAGGCCTGAGGGGGAGGTGGTATATTTACAATAAGGCCCGAGGGGGAGTGGTATATTTGAGCAATAAGGCCCGATGGGGAGTGGTATAATTTAAGCAATAAGGCCCGAGGGGGAGTGGTATATTTAAGCCAATAAGGCCCGAGGGGGAGTGGCATATTTACAATAAGGCCCGAGGGGGAGTGACATTTAAGCAATAAGGTCCGAGGGGGAGTGGTATATTTAGCAATAAGGCCCGAGGGGGAGTGGATATTTAAGCGATCAAGGCCCGAGGGGGAGTGGTATATTTGCAATAAGGCCCGAGGGGGAGTGGTATATTTGAGCAATAAGGCCCGAGGGGAGTGGTATATTTAACAATAAGGCCCGAGGGGGTGTGGTATATTTAAGCAATAAGGCCCGAGGGGGAGTGGTATATTAAGCAATAAGGCCCGAGGGGGGTGGGAGATACAACAAGGTCCGAGGGGGAGTGGTAGTATTTAAGCAATAAGGCCCGAGGGGGAGTGTATATTTGAGCAATAAGGCCCGAGGGGAGTGGTATATTTAGGCTAATAAGGCCCGAGGGGGAGTGGTATATTTAAGCAATAAGGCCCGAGGGGGAGTGGTATAATTAAGCAATAAGGCCCGAGGGGGAGTGGTATATTTAAGCAATAAGGCCCGAGGAGGTGTGGTATATTTAAGCAATAAGGCCCGAGGGGGAGTGGTATATTTAAGCAATAAGGCCCGAGGGGAGTGGTATAATTAAGCAATAAGGCCCGAGGGGGAGTGGTATATTTAAGCAATAAGGCCCGAGGGGGAGTGGTATATTGCCAATATACCACGGCTAAGGGCTGTTCTTAAGCACGACGCACTGCGGAGTGCCTGGATACAACCCTTAGCTGTGGTATAGTGGCCATATATCACAAACCCCCGAGGTGCCTTATTGCTGTTATATACTGGTTACCAACGTAATTAAAGAAGTACAAATACACGTTTTATCTTTTTGTTTTCTCATAATGTGATTGGGTCTCATTGTGCTGTTGTCCTGGGGCTCTGTGGGGTGTGTTTGTGTTTGTGAACAGAGCCCCAGGACCAGCTTGCTTAGGGGACTCTTCTCCAGGTTCATCTCTCTGTAGGTGATGGCTCTGTAGGGTGTGTTTGTGTTTGTGAACAGAGCCCCAGGACCAGCTTGCTTAGGGGACTCTTCTCCAGGCTCATCTCTCTGTAGGTGATGGCTCTGTGGGGTGTGTTTGTGTTTGTGAACAGAGCCCCAGGACCAGCTTGCTTAGGGGACTCTTCTCCAGGTTCATCTCTCTGTAGGTGATGGCTCTGTGGGGTCTGTTTGTGTTTGTGAACAGAGCCCCAGGACCAGCTTGCTTAGGGGACTCTTCTCCAGGTTCATCTCTCTGTAGGGATGTGTGTCTCTAGTGTTTGATGAACAGAGCCCCAGGACCAGCTTGCTTAGGGGACTCTTCTCAGGTTCATCTCTCTGTAGGTGATGGTGTTAGGTGTGTTTGTGAACAGAGCCCCAGGACCAGCTTGCTTAGGGGACTCTTCTCCAGGTTCATCTCTCTGTAGGTGATGGCTCTGTGGGGTGTGTTTGTGTTTGTGAACAGAGCCCCAGGACCAGCTTGCTTAGGGGACTCTTCTCCAGGTTCATCTCTCTGTAGGTGATGGCTCTGTGGGGTCTGTTTGTGTTTGTGAACAGAGCCCCAGGACCAGCTTGCTTAGGGGACTCTTCTCCAGGTTCATCTCTCTGTAGGCGATGGCTCTGTGGGGTGTGTTTGTGTTTGTGAACAGAGCCCCAGGACCAGCTTGCTTAGGGGACTCTTCTCCAGGTCCATCTATCTGTAGGTGATGGCTTTGTTATGGAAGGTTTGTGAATCGCTTCCTTTTAGGTGGTTGTAGAATTTAACGGCTCTTTTCTGGATTTTGATAATTAGTGGGTATCGGCCTAATTCTGCTCTGCATGCATTATTTGGTGTTCTACGTTGTACACGGAGGATGTTTTTGCAGCATTCTGCATGCAGAGTCTCAATTGGGTGTTTGTCCCATTTTGTGAAGTCTTGGTTGCTGAGCAGACCCCAGACCTCACAACCATAAAGGGCAATGGGCTCTATGACTGATTCAAGTATTTGGGCTGACTGTGATCTGATAGGGGTGTCAGTGGGCTGACTGATCTGATAGGGGTGTCAGTGGGCTGACTGTGGTCTGATAGGGGTGTCAGTGGGGTGGGGTGTCAGTGGGCTGACTGTGATCTGATAGGGGTGTCAGTGGGCTGACTGATCTGATAGGGGTGTCAGTGGGCTGACTGTAGTCTGATAGGGGTGTCAGTGGGCTGACTGTGGTCTGATAGGGGTGTCAGTGGGCTGACTGTGGTCTGATAGGGTGTCAGTGGGTGGGTGTCAGTGGGCTGACTGTGGTCTGATAGGGGTGTCAGTGGGCTGACTGTGATCTGATAGGTGTCAGTGGGCTGACTGGATCTGATAGGGTGTCAGTGGGCTGACTGTAGTCTGATAGGGGTGTCAGTGGGCTGACTGTGGTCTGATAGGGGTGTCAGTGGGCTGACTGTGATCTGATAGGGGTGTCAGTGGGTGGGTGTCAGTGGGCTGACTGTGGTCTGATAGGGTGTCAGTGGGCTGATCAGAACGCTCTGAGAGACTTGGGTTGAGGTCAGTGGGCTGACTGTGATCTGATAGGGTTAAGTCAGTGGCCGACTGTGGTCTGATAGGTTGTCAGTGGGCTGACTGTGGTCTGATAGGGGTGTCAGTGGGGTGGGGTCAGTGGGCTGACTGTGTCCGATAGGGTGTCAGTGGGGCTGACTGTGATCTGATAGGGTTGTCAGTGGGCTGACTGATCTGATAGGTGTCAGTGGGCCGACTGATCTGATAGGGGTCAGTGGGCTGACTGTGTCTGATAGGGGTGTCAGTGGGCTGACTGTGGTCTGAGGGGTGTCAGTGGGCTGACTGTGATCTGATAGTGACAGTGGGCTGACCGATCTGAACGCTCTGAGCTGACCCATAAGTCTGACTAGGGGTGTCAGTGGGCTGACTGTGATCTGATAGGTGTCAGTGGGGCTGACTGTGATCCGATAGGGCAGTCAGTGGGTAAGTGTCAGTGGCTGGACTGTGGTCTGATAGGGGTGTCAGTGGGCTGACTGTGATCTGATAGGGGTGTCAGTGGGCTGACTGTGATCTGATAGGGGTGTCAGTGGGCTGACTGATCTGATAGGGAGTCAGTGGGCTGA
>NW_027033226.1:0-5895 GCF_034236695.1 Oncorhynchus nerka | reverse complement strand
GGCAGTGGGAACTGTCTAACTACAGGTGTGGAAGCCATGGGGATGTGGAAGACAGGCAGTGGGAACTGTCTAACTACAGGTGTGGAAGCCATGAGGATGTGGAAGACAGGCAGTGGGAACAGTCCTAACTACAGGTGTAAGCCATGGGGATGTGGAAGACAGGCAGTGGGAACTGTCTAACTACAGGTGTGGAAACCATGTGGGGATGTGGAAGACAGGCAGTGGGAACTGTCTAACTACAGGTGTGGAAGCCATGAGGATGTGGAAGACAGGCAGTGGGAACTGTCTAACTACATCCCCAGATACAATGAATCAGCCTCAGGATGTATGGATTCCAGTTGCAAAGAGTCAAATAAAGTTTGTTCAGAGCCATCGATGTGTCTGCTTGGGGGAATATATGCGGCTGTGATTATAATCAAGGAATTCTCTTGGTAGATAATCGGTCAACATTTGATTGTGAGGAATTCTAAATCAGATGAATAGAAGGATTTGAGTTCCTGTATGTTTCTTTGATCACACCACGTCGTTAGCCCAAAACCGCCCCGCCCCTCTTCTTACGAGAAAGATGTTTGTTTCTGTCGGCGCGATCGTGGGGGGCTCCCGCTGCTGCACTGCCTCCGATAGCGTCTCTCAGTGAGCCATGTTTCCGTGAAGCAAAGAGCATTACATCTCTGATGTCCTCTGGAATGCTACCCTTGCTCGGATTTCATCAACCTTGTTGTCAGAGACTGGACATTGGCGAGAAGATGCTGGGAGTGGTGCACGATGTGCCCGTCTCCGGAGTCTGACCAGAAGACCGCCTCGTTTCCCTCTTTTACGGAGTCGTTTTTGGAGTCGCGGCTGGGATCCATTCCGTTGTCCTGGTTGAAAGGCAGAACACAGGATCCGCGTCGCAAATCATATTCTACATGTGGAAGCCATGAGGATGTGGAAGACAGGCAGTGGAGACTGTCTAAATACAGGTGTGGAAGACATGAGGATGTGGAAGACAGGCAGTGGGAACTGTCTAACTACAGGTGTGGAAGACATGAGGATGTGGAAGACAGGCAGTGGGAACTGTCTAACTACAGGTGTGGAAGCCATGAGGATGTGAAGACAGGCAGTGGGAACTGTCTAAATACATCTGTGGAAGCCATGGGGATGTGGAAGACAGGCAGTGGGAACTGTCTAACTACCGGTGTGGAAGCCATGAGGATGTGGAAGACAGGCAGTGGGAACTGTCTAAATACATCTGTGGAAGCCATGGGGATGTGAAGACAGGCCATGGGGGATGTGGGAACTGTCTAACTACAGGTGTGGAAGCCATGAGGATGTGGAAGACAGGCAGTGGGAACTGTCTAACTACAGGTGTGGAAGCCATGAGGATGTGGAAGACAGGCAGTGGGAACTGTCTAAATACATCTGTGGAAGCCATGGGGATGTGGAAGACAGGCAGTGGGAACTGTCTAACTACAGGTGTGGAAGCCATGAGGATGTGGAAGACAGGCAGTGGGAACTGTCTAACTACATCTGTGGAAGCCATGAGGATGTGGAAGACAGACAGTGGGAACTGTCTAAATACATCTGTCAGGAAGCCATGGGGATGTGGAAGACAGGCAGTGGGAACTGTCTAAATACAGCTGAATGAAGCCATGGGGATGTGGAAGACAGGCAGTGGGAACTGTCTAAGAAAGATGTTTGTTTGCTACAGTGTGGAAACCCGCCATGAGGATGTGGAAGACAGGCAGTGGGAACTGTCGGATTTCATCAATACATCTGTGGAAGCCATGGGGATGTGGAAGACAGGCAGTGGGAACTGTCTAACTAACACAGGTGAAGCCATGTGGAGAGGATGTGGAAGACAGGCAGTGGGAACTGTCTAACTACAGGTGTGGAAGACATGAGGATGTGGAAGACAGGCAGTGGGAACTGTCTAACTACAGGAAGACATGGGATGTGGAAGCCATGAGGATGGAAGACAGGCAGTGGGAACTGTCTAAATACATCTGTGGAAGCCATGGGGATGTGGAAGACAGGCAGTGGGAACTGTCTAACTACAGGTGTGGAAGCCATGAGGATGTGGAAGACAGGCAGTGGGAACTGTCTAACTACAGGTGTGGAAGCCATGGGGATGTGGAAGACATGCAGTGGGAACTGTCTAAATACATCTGTGGAAGCCATGGGGACGTGGAAGACAGGCAGTGGGAACTGTCTAAATACATCTGTGGAAGCCATGGGGATGTGGAAGACAGACAGTGGGAACTGTCTAAATACAGGTGTGGAAGCCATGGGGATGTGGAAGACAGGCAGTGGGAACTGTCTAAATACAGCTGTGGAAGCCATGGGGATGTGGAAGACAGGCAGTGGGAACTGTCTAACTACAGGTGTGGAAGCCATGAGGATGTGGAAGACAGGCAGTGGGAACTGTCTAAATACATCTGTGGAAGCCATGGGGATGTGGAAGACAGGCAGTGGGAACTGTCTAACTACAGGTGTGGAAGCCATGAGGATGTGGAAGCCAGACAGGCAGTGGGAACTGTCTAACTACAGGTGTGGAAGCCATGAGGATGTGGAAGACAGGCAGTGGGAACTGTCTAACTACAGGTGTGGAAGCCATGGGGATGTGGAAGACAGGCAGTGGGAACTGTCTAACTACAGGTGTGGAAGCCATGAGGATGTGGAAGACAGGCAGTGGGAACTGTCTAACTACAGGTGTGGAAGCCATGAGGATGTGGAAGACAGGCAGTGGGAACTGTCTAACTACATCCCCAGATACAATGAATGCAGCCTCAGGATGTATGGATTCCAGTTTGCAAAGAGTCAAATAAAGTTTGTTCAGAGCCATCGATGTGTCTGCTTGGGGGGGAATATATACGGCTGTGATTATAATCAAAGAGAATTCTCTTGGTAGATAATGCGGTCAACATTTGATTGTGAGGAATTCTAAATCAGGTGAATAGAAGGATTTGAGTTCCTGTATGTTTCTTTGATCACACCACGTCTCGTTAGCCATAAGGCATACGCCCCCCCCTCTTCTTACGAGAAGATGTTTGTTTCTGTCGGCGCGATGCGTGGGGAAACCCGCTGGCTGCACCGCCTCCGATAGCGTCTCTCCAGTGAGCCATGTTTCCGTGAAGCAAAGAACGTTACAGTCTCTGATGTCCCTCTGGAATGCTACCCTTGCTCGGATTTCATCAACCTTGTTGTCAAGAGACTGGACATTGGCGAGAAGAATGCTAGGGAGTGGTGCACGATGTGCCCGTCTCCGGAGTCTGACCAGAAGACCGCCTCGTTTCCCTCTTTTACGGAGTCGTTTTTTGGGTCGCCGGCTGGGATCCATTCCGTTGTCCTGGTTGAAAGGCAGAACACAGGATCCGCGTCGCGAAAATCATATTCTACATATGTGGAAGCCATGAGGATGTGGAAGACAGGCAGTGGGAACTGTCTAAATACAGGTGTGGAAGACATGAGGATGTGGAAGACAGGCAGTGGGAACTGTCTAACTACAGGTGTGGAAGACATGAGGATGTGGAAGACAGGCAGTGGGAACTGTCTAACTACAGGTGTGGAAGCCATGAGGATGTGGAAGACAGGCAGTGGGAACTGTCTAAATACATCTGTGGAAGCCATGGGGATGTGGAAGACAGGCAGTGGGAACTGTCTAACTACCGGTGTGGAAGCCATGAGGATGTGGAAGACAGGCAGTGGGAACTGTCTAAATACATCTGTGGAAGCCATGGGGATGTGGAAGACAGGCAGTGGGAACTGTCTAACTACAGGTGTGGAAGCCATGGAGGATGTGGAAGACAGGCAGTGGGAACTGTCTAACAGGTACCATGGGGATGTGGAAGACAGGCAGTGGGAGGAAATACATCTGGAAGCCATGGGATGTGGGAAGACAGTGGGAACTGTCTAACTACAGTGGGAAGCCATGATGTGGAAGACAGGCAGTGGGGAACTGTCTAAGCCATCTGTGGAAGCCATGGGGATGTGGAAGACAGACAGTGGGAACTGTCTAAATACAGGTGTGGAAGCCATGGGGATGAGGATGGAAGACAGGCAGTGGAACTGTCTAAATACAGCTGTGGAAGCCATGGGGATGTGGAAGACAGGCAGTGGGAACTGTCTAACTACAAAGGTGTGGAAGCCATGAGGATGTGGAAGACAGGCAGGAACTAACTAGGTGTGGAAGCCATGAGGATGTGGAAGACAGGCAGTGGGAACTGTCTAACTACAGGTGGATGGATTCCAGCCATGAGGATGTGAAGACAGGCAGTGGGAACTGTCTAACTACAGGGGGTGGTGTGGAAGCCATGGGGAGGCGCGATGTGGAAGACAGGCAGTGGGAACTGTCTCTGAACTACAGGTGTGGAACTGGACCATGAGGATGTGGAAGACAGGCAGGAACTGTCTTACATCTGTGGAAGCCTGGTTGAAAGCAAGATCGCGTCGGAACTGTCTAACTACAGGTGTGGAAGCCATGAGGATGTGGAAGACAGGCAGTGGGGAACTGTCTAACTACAGGTGTGGAAGCCATGAGGATGTGGAAGACAGGCAGGGGAACTGTCTAACTACAGGTGTGGAAGCTGAGGATGTGGAAGACAGGCAGTGGGAACTGTCTAACTACATCTGTGGAAGCCATGAGGAAGACAGGCAGTGGGAACTGTCTAAATACATCTGTGGAAGCCATGGGGATGGGAAGACAGGCAGTGGGAACTGTCTAACTACAGGTGTGGAAGCCATGGGGATGTGGAAGACAGGCAGTGGGAACTGTCTAAATACATCTGTGGAAGCCATGGGGATGTGGAAGACAGGCAGTGGGAACTGTCTAACTACAGGTGTGGAAGCCATGAGGATGTGGAAGACAGGCAGTGGGAACTGTCTAACTACAGGTGTGGAAGCCATGGGGATGTGGAAGACAGGCAGTGGGAACTGTCTAACTACAGGTGTGGAAGCCATGGGGATGTGGAAGACAGGCAGTGGGAACTGTCTAACTACAGGTGTGGGAAGCCATGAGGATGTGGGAAGACAGGCAGTGGGAACTGTCTAACTACAGGTGTGGAAGCCATGAGGATGTGGAAGACAGGCAGGCAGTGGGAACTGTCTAACTACATCCCCAGATGTGGAAGACAATGAATGCAGCCTCCAGATGTAAGACGGAGGCGGTGGATTCCAGTTTGCAAAGAGTCAAATAAAGTTTGTTCAGAGCCATCTGATGTGTCTGCTTGGGGGGAATATATACGGCTGTGATTATAATCAAAGAGAATTCTCTTGGTAGATAATGCGGTCAACATTTGATTGTGAGGAATTCTAAATCAGGTGAATAGAAGGATTTGAGTTCCTGTATGTTTCTTTGATCTGTGACATGGGGATGTGGAAGACCACGTCTAACTACAGTTAGCCATAAGGCATACGCCCGCCCCTCTTCTTACCATGAAAGACAGATGTTTGTTTGACTGTCGGCGCGATGCCATGAGGATGGGGAAACCTAAGGCTGGCTGCACCGCCTCCGATAGCGTCTCTCCAGTGAGCCATGTTTCCGTGAAGCAAAGAACGTTAGCAGTCTCTGATGTCCCTCTGGAATGCTACCCTGCTCGGATTTCATCAACCTTGTTGTCAAGAGACTGGACATTGGCGAGAAGAATGCTAGGGAGTGGTGCACGATGTGCCCGTCTCCGGAGTCTGACCAGAAGACCGCCTCGTTTCCCTCTTTTACGGAGTCGTTTTGGGTCGCCGGCTGGGATCCATTCCGTTGTCCTGGTTGAAAGGCAGAACACAGGATCCGAGCGTCGTGAAAATCATATTCTACATATGTGGAAGCCATGAGGATGTGGAAGACAGGCAGTGGGAACTGTCTGAAATGGGAACTGTCTAACTACAGGTGTGGAAGACATGAGGGATGTGGAAGACAGGCAG
>NW_027033225.1:0-5895 GCF_034236695.1 Oncorhynchus nerka | reverse complement strand
CCTGTATTGTTTTGTGTTGTCCTGTAATGTGTTGTGTAGTCCTGTATTGTGTTGTGTTGTCCTGTATTGGCTTGTGTTGTCCTGTATTGGGTTGTGTTGTCCTGTATTGTGTTGTGTTGTCCGGTATTGTGTTGTCCTGTATTGTTTTGTCCTGTGTTGTGTTGTGTAGTCTTGTATTGTGTTGTGTTGTCCTGTATTGTGTTGTGTTGTCCTTTATTGTATTGTGTTGTCCTGTATTGTGTTGTGTTGTCCTGTATTGTGTTGTGTTGTCCTTTATTGTATTGTGTTGTCCTGTATTGTGTTGTGTTATCCTGTATTGGGTTGTGTTGTCCTTTATTGTGTTGTGTAGTCCTGTATTGGGTTGTGTTGTCCTGTAGTGTGTTGTGTAGTCCTGTATTGTCTTGTTGTTGTGTAGTCCTGTATTGTGTTGTCCTGTGTTGTGTTGTCCTGTATTGTGTTGTGTTGTCCTGTGTTGTGTTGTCCTGTATTGTGTAGTCCTGTATTGGGTTGTGTTGTGTAGTCCTGTATTGTATTGTGTTGTCCTGTATTGTGTTGTGTTGTCCTGTATTGTTTTGTGTAGTCCTGTATTGTATTGTGTTGTCCTGTATTGTGTTGTTTAGTCCTGTATTGTGTTGTGTAGTCCTGTATTGTGTTGTCCTGTGTTGTGTTGTCCTGTATTGTGTTGTGTTGTCCTTTATTGTATTGTGTAGTCCTGTATTGTGTTGTGTTGTCCTGTATTGTGTTGTGTTGTCCTTTATTGTATTGTGTTGTCCTGTATTGTGTTGTGTTATCCTGTATTGGGTTGTGTTGTCCTTTATTGTGTTGTGTAGTCCTGTATTGGGTTGTGTAGTCCTGTATTGTATTGTGTTGTCCTGTATTGTGTTGTTTAGTCCTGTATTGTGTTGTGTAGTCCTGTATTGTGTTGTCCTGTGTTGTGTTGTCCTGTATTGTGTAGTCCTGTATTGTCCTGTATTGGGTTGTGTTGTGTCCTGTATTGTATTGTGTTGTCCTGTATTGTGTTGTGTTGTCCTGTATTGGCTTGTTGTCCTGTATTGTTGTGTTGTCCCGTGTGTGTTGTGTTGTCCGGTATTGTGTTGTCCTGTATTGTTTTGTCCTGTGTTGTGTTGTGTAGTCCTGTATTGTGTTGTGTTGTCCTGTATTGTGTTGTGTTGTCCTTTATTGTGTTGTGTTGTCCTGTATTGTGTTGTCCTGTATTGGGTTGTGTAGTCCTGTTTTGTGTTGTGTAGTCCTGTATTGTGTTGTGTTGTCCTGTATTGGCTTGTGTTGTCAGGTATTGGGTTGTGTTGTCCGGTATTGTGTTGTCCTGTATTGTGTTGTCCTGTGTTGTGTTGTGTAGTCCTGTATTGTGTTGGGTTGTCCTGTATTGGGTTGTGTTGTCCTGTATTGTGTTGTCCTGTATTGTGTTGTGTTGTCCTGTATTGTGTTGTCCTGTATTGTGTTGTGTAGTCCTGTATTGTATTGTGTAGTCCTGTATTGTGTTGTGTTGTCCTGTATTGTGTTGTCCTGTATGGTGTTGTGTAGTCCTGTATTGTGTGGTGTTGTCCTGTATTGTGTTGTCCTGTATTGTGTTGTGTTGTCCTGTATTGTGTTGTGTTGTCCTGTATTGGTTTGTGTTGTCCTGTATTGGTTTGTGTTGTCCTGTATTGGGTTGTGTAGTCCTGTATTGGGTTGTGTTGTCCTTTATTGTATTGTGTTGTCCTGTATTGTGTTGTGTTGTCCTGTATTGTGTTGTGTTGTCCTGTATTGTGTTGTCCTGTATTGGGTTGTGTAGTCCTGTACTGTGTTGTGTAGTCCTGTATTGTGTTGTGTTGTCCTGTATTGGCTTGTGTTGTCCTGTATTGGGTTGTGTTGTCCGGTATTGTGTTGTCCTGTATTGTGTTGTCCTGTGTTGTGTTGTGTAGTCCTGTATTGTGTTGGGTTGTCCTGTATTGGGTTGTGTTGTCCTGTATTGTGTTGTTTGTCCTGTATTGTGTTGTGTTGTCCTGTATTGTGTTGTATTGGGTTGTGTTGTCCTTTATTGTATTGTGTAGTCCTGTATTGTGTTGAGTTGTCCTGTATTGGGTTGTGTTGTCCTGTATTGTGTTGTGTTGTCCTGTATTGTGTTGTGTTGTCCTGTATTGTGTTGTCCTGTATTGTGTTGTGTAGTCCTGTATTGTGTTGTGTAGTCCTGTATTGGGTTGTGTTGTCCTGTAGTGTGTTGTGTTGTCCTGTGTTGTGTTGTCCTGTATTGTGTAGTCCTGTATTGGGTTGTGTTGTGTAGTCCTGTATTGTATTGTGTTGTCCTGTATTGTGTTGTGTTGTCCTGTATTGGTTTGTGTTGTCCTGTATTGTGTTGTGTTGTCCTGTATTGTGTTGTGTTGTCCTTTATTGTATTGTGTTGTCCTGTATTGTGTTGTGTTGTCCTGTATTGTGTTGTGTTGTCCTGTATTGTGTTGTCCTGTATTGTTGTGTAGTCCTGTATTGTTGTGTTGTCCTTTATTGTATTGTGTTGTCCTGTATTGTGTTGTGTTGTCCTGTATTGTGTTGTGTTGTCCTGTATTGTGTTGTCCTGTATTGGGTTGTGTAGTCCTGTATTGTGTTGTGTAGTCCTGTATTGTGTTGTGTTGTCCTGTATTGGCTTGTGTTGTCCTGTATTGGGTTGTGTTGTCCGGTATTGTGTTGTCCTGTATTGTGTTGTGTAGTCCTGTATTGTGTTGTGTTGTCCTGTATTGTGTTGTCCTGTATTGTGTTGTGTAGTCCTGTATTGTATTGTGTAGTCCTGTATTGTGTTGTGTTGTCCTGTATTGTGTTGTCCTGTATGGTGTTGTGTAGTCCTGTATTGTGTGGTGTTGTCCTGTATTGTGTTGTCCTGTATTGTGTTGTGTTGTCCTGTATTGTGTTGTGTTGTCCTGTATTGGTTTGTGTTGTCCTGTATTGGTTTGTGTTGTCCTGTATTGGGTTGTGTAGTCCTGTATTGGGTTGTGTTGTCCTTTATTGTATTGTGTTGTCCTGTATTGTGTTGTGTTGTCCTGTATTGTGTTGTGTTGTCCTGTATTGTGTTGTCCTGTGTTGTGTTGTCCTGTATTGTGTTGTGTTGTCCTTTATTGTATTGTGTTGTCCTGTATTGTGTTGTGTTGTCCTGTATTGTGTTGTGTTGTCCTGTATTGTGTTGTGTTGTCCTGTATTGTGTTGTCCTGTGTTGTGTTGTCCTGTATTGTGTTGTGTTGTCCTGTATTGGGTTGTGTTGTCCTGTATTGTGTTGTGTTGTCCTGTATTGTGTTGTCCTGTATTGTGTCCTGTGTTGTGTTGTCCTGTATTGTGTTGTGTTGTCCTGTATTGTGTTGTGTTGTCCTGTATTGTGTTGTCCTGTATTGTGTTGTGTTGTCCTGTATTGTGTTGTGTTGTCCTGTATTGTGTTGTGTTGTCCTTTATTGTATTGTGTTGTCCTGTATTGTGTTGTGTTATCCTGTATTGTGTTGTGTTGTCCTGTATTGTGTTGTGTAGTCCTGTATTGGGTTGTGTTGTCCTGTAGTGTGTTGTGTTGTCCTGTATTGTGTTGTGTTAGTCCTGTGTTGTGTTGTCCTGTGTTGTGTTGTCCTGTATTGTGTTGTGTTGTCCTGTGTTGTGTTGTCCTGTATTGTGTAGTCCTGTATTGGGTTGTGTTGTGTCCTGTATTGTATTGTGTTGTCCTGTATTGTGTTGTGTTGTCCTGTATTGTTTTGTGTGTCCTGTATTGTATTGTGTTGTCCTGTATTGTGTTGTTTAGTCCTGTATTGTGTTGTGTAGTCCTGTATTGTGTTGTCCTGTATTGTGTTGTCCTGTATTGTGTTGTGTTGTCCTTTATTGTGTGTTGTCCTGTATTGTCCTGTATTGTGTTGTCCTGTATTGGGTTGTGTAGTCCTGTATTTGTGTTGTGTGTTGTGTTGTCCTGTATTGTGTTGTCCCTGTATTGTGTTGTGTTGTCCTGTAGTGTTGTTTGTCCTGTATTGTGTTGTGTTGTCCTGTATTGTGTTGTCCTGTATTGTGTTGTCCTGTGTTGTGTTGTTGTAGTCCTGTATTGTGTTGGGTTGTCCTGTATTGGGTTGTGTTGTCCTGTATTGTGTTGTCCTGTATTGTGTTGTGTTGTCCTGTATTGTGTTGTCCTGTATTGTGTTGTGTAGTCCTGTATTGTATTGTGTAGTCCTGTATTGTGTTGTGTTGTCCTGTATTGTGTTGTCCTGTATGTGTTGTGTAGTCCTGTATTGTGTGTGTTGTCCTGTTTGTGTTGTCCTGTATTGTGTTGTGTTGTCCTGTATTGTGTTGTGTTGTCCTGTATTGTTTGTGTTGTCCTGTATTGGTTTGTTTGTCCTGTATTGGGTTGTGTAGTCCTGTATTGTGTTGTGTTGTCCTTTATTGTGTTGTGTTGTCCTGTATTGTGTTGTGTTGTCCTGTATTGTGTTGTTTGTCCTGTATTGTCCTGTATTTTGTGTTGTGTTGTCCTGTATTGTGTTGTGTTGTCCTGTATTGGCTTGTGTTGTCCTGTATTGGGTTGTGTTGTCCGGTATTGTGTTGTCCTGTATTGTGTTGTCCTGTGTTGTGTTGTGTAGTCCTGTATTGTGTTGGGTTGTCCTGTATTGGGTTGTGTTGCCCTGTATTGTGTTGTGTTGTCCTGTATTGTGTTGTGTTGTCCTGTATTGTGTTGTCCTGTATTGTGTTGTGTTGTCCTGTATTGTGTTGTGTAGTCCTGTATTGTGTTGTGTTGTCCTGTATTGGGTTGTGTTGTCCTGTATTGTGTTGTGTTGTCCTGTATTGTGTTGTGTTGTCCTGTATTGTGTTGTCCTGTATTGTGTTGTGTAGTCCTGTATTGTGTTGTGTAGTCCTGTATTGGGTTGTGTTGTCCTGTAGTGTGTTGTGTTGTCCTGTGTTGTGTTGTCCTGTATTGTGTAGTCCTGTATTGGGTTGTGTTGTGTAGTCCTGTATTGTATTGTGTTGTCCTGTATTGTGTTGTGTTGTCCTGTATTGGTTTGTGTTGTCCTGTATTGGTTTGTGTTGTCCTGTATTGGGTTGTGTAGTCCTGTATTGGGTTGTGTTGTCCTTTATTGTATTGTGTTGTCCTGTATTGTGTTGTGTTGTCCTGTATTGTGTTGTGTTGTCCTGTATTGTGTTGTCCTGTATTGGGTTGTGTAGTCCTGTATTGGGTTGTGTTGTCCTTTATTGTATTGTGTTGTCCTGTATTGTGTTGTGTTGTCCTGTATTGTGTTGTGTTGTCCTGTATTGTGTTGTCCTGTATTGGGTTGTGTAGTCCTGTATTGTGTTGTGTAGTCCTGTATTGTGTTGTGTTGTCCTGTATTGGCTTATGTTGTCCTGTATTGGGTTGTGTTGTCCGGTATTGTGTTGTCCTGTATTGTGTTGTGTAGTCCTGTATTGTGTTGTGTAGTCCTGTATTGGGTTGTGTTGTCCTGTAGTGTGTTGTGTTGTCCTGTGTTGTGTTGTCCTGTATTGTGTAGTCCTGTATTGGGTTGTGTTGTGTAGTCCTGTATTGTATTGTGTTGTCCTGTATTGTATTGTGTTGTCCTGTATTGTGTTGTTTAGTCCTGTATTGTGTTGTGTAGTCCTGTATTGTGTTGTCCTTTATTGTGTTGTGTAGTCCTGTATTGTGTTGTGTTGTCCTGTATTGGCTTGTGTTGTCCTGTATTGGGTTGTGTTGTCCTGTATTGTGTTGTGTTGTCCTGTATTGTGTTGTGTAGTCCTGTATTGTGTTGTGTTATGCTGTATTGGGTTGTGTTGTCCTTTATTGTATTGTGTAGTCCTGTATTGTGTTGAGTTGTCCTGTATTGGGTTGTGTTGTCCTGTATTGTGTTGTGTTGTCCTGTATTGTGTTGTGTTGTCCTGTATTGTGTTGTGTTGTCCTGTATT
>NW_027033224.1:0-5894 GCF_034236695.1 Oncorhynchus nerka | reverse complement strand
CAGAGGCCCATTATCAGCAACCATCACTCCTGTGTTCCAATGGCACATTACGTTAGCTACATAGGTGTACAGAGACCCATTATCAGCTTCATCACTCCTGTGTTCCAATGGAATATCTACATAGGCGTACAGAGAGGCCCATTATCAGCAACCATCACTCCTGTGTTCCAATGGAATATCTACATGGCGTACAGAGGCCCATTATCGCCATCACTCCTGTGTTCAATGGAATATCTACATAGGCGTACAGAGGCCCATTATCAGCAACCATCACTCCTGTGTTCCAATGGAATATCTACATGTGTTAGCTAAATGGAATATCTACAAGGCGTACAGAGGCCCATTATCAGCAACCATCACTCCTGTGTTCCAATGGAATATGTTACATAATCGTGGGGGGCCCCATTATCAGCAACCATCACTCCTGTGTTCCAATGGCACGTTGTGTTAGCTAATCCAAGTCTATCATTTTAAAGGCTAATTGATCATTAGAAAACACTTTTACCAATTATATTAGCACAGTTGGAAACTGTTGTTCTGATTAAGGGATAAAAACTGTCCTTCTTTAGACTAGTTATATCTGGAGCATCAGCAGTTGTGGGTTCGATTTCAGGCTCAAAATGGCCAGAAACAAAGACCTTTCTTCTGAAACTTCGTCAGTCAATTCTTGTTCTGAGAAATGAAGGCTATTCCATGCGAGAAATTGCCAGAAACTGAAGATCTCGTACAACGCTGTGTGCTACTCCCTTCACAGAAAAGCGCAAACTGGCCCTAACCAGAATGGAAAGAGGAGTGGGGAGGCCGGTGCACAACTGAGCAAGAGGACAAGTACATTAGAATGTCTAGTTTGAGAAACAGATGCCTCGCAAGTCCTCAACTGGCTTCATTAAATAGTACCAGCAAAAACACCAGTCTCAACGTCAACAGTGAAGGGCGACTCCGGAATGCTGGCCTTCTAGTCAGAGAAAGTTCTCAGACTGGCCAATAAAAAGCCATATCTCAGACTGGCCAATAAAAGCCATATCTCAGACTGGCCAATAAAGCCATATCTCAGACTGGCCAATAAAAGCCATATCTCAGGACTGGCCAATAAAAAGCCATATCTCAGACTGGCCAATAAAAAGCCATATCTCAGACTGGCCAATAAAAAGCCATATCTCGGACTGGCCAATAAAAAAGCCATATCTCGGACTGGCCAATAAAAAGCCATATCTCAGACTGGCCAATAAAAAGCCATATCTCGGACTGGCCAGCTTGAAGGGACTGGCCAATAAAAGCCATATCTCAGACTGGCCAATAAAAAGCCATATCTCAGACTGGCCAATAAAAATATATCTCAACTGGCCAAAAAAAGCCATATCTCAGACTGGCCAATAAAAAGCCATATCTCAGACTGGCTAATAAAAAGCCATATCTCAGACTGGCTAATAAAAAGCCATATCTCAGACTGGCCAATAAAGCCATATCTCAGACTGGCCAATAAAAAGCCATATCTCAGACTGGCCAATAAAAAGCCATATCTCGACTGGCCAATAAAAGCCATATCTCGGACTGGCCAATAAAAGCCATATCTGGACTGGCCAATAAAATAGCCAATAAAAGCCATATCTCGGACTGGCCAATAAAAAGCCATATCTCGGACTGGCCAATAAAAAGCCATATCTCGGACTGGCCAATAAAAAGCCATATCTCAGACTGGGCTACTAAAGCCATATCTCAGACTGGCCAATAAAAAGCCATATCTCAGACTGGCCAATAAAAAGCCATATCTCGGACTGGCCAATAAAAAGCTACATATCTCGGACTGGCCAATAAAAAGCCATCTCGGACTGGCCAATAAAAAGCCATATCTCGGACTGGCCAATAAAAAGCCATATCTCAGACTGGCCAATAAAAAGCCATATCTCAGACTGGCCAATAAAAGCCATATCTCAGACTTCGAATAAAAAGCCATATCTCGGACTGGCCAATAAAAAGCCATATCTCGGACTGGCCAATAAAAAGTATATCTCAGACTGCCCAATAAAAGCCATATCTCAGACTGGCCAATAAAAAGCCATATCTCAGACTGGCCAATAAAAAGCCATATCTCAGACTGGCCAATAAAAAGCCATATCTCGGACTGGCCAATAAAAAGCCATATCTCGGACTGGCCAATAAAAAGCCATATCTCAGACTGGCCAATAAAAAGCCATATCTCAGACTGGCCAATAAAAAGCCATATCTCAGACTGGCTAATAAAAAGCCATATCTCAGACTGGCCAATAAAAAGCCATATCTCAGACTGGCCAATAAAAAGCCATATCTCAGATGGCCAATAAAAGCCATATCTCAGACTGGCCAATAAAAAGCCATATCTCGGACTGGCCAATAAAAAGCCATATCTCAGACTGGCCAATAAAAAAGCCATATCTCGACTGGCCAATAAAAAAGCTATATCTCAGACTGGCCAATAAAAAGCCATATCTCAGACTGGCCAATAAAAGCCATATCTCAGACTGGCCAATAAAAAGCCATATCTCAGACTGGCTAATAAAAAGCCATATCTCAGACTGGCCAATAAAGCCATATCTCAGAGGCCAATAAAGCCATATCTCAGACTGGCCAATAAAAAAGCCATATCTCAGACTGGCCAATAAAAAGCCATATCTCAGACTGGCCAATAAAAAGCCATATCTCGACTGGCCAATAAAAAGCCATATCTCGGACTGGCCAATAAAAGCCATATCTCGACTGGCCAATAAAAAGCCATATCTCGACTGGCCAATAAAAGCTATATCTCGGACTGGCCAATAAAAGCCATATCTCGGACTGGCCAATAAAAGCCATATCTCAGACTGGCCAATAAAAAGCCATATCTCAGACTGGCCAATAAAGCCATATCTCAGACTGGCCAATAAAAAGCCATATCTCGGACTGGCCAATAAAAAAGCCATATCTCGGACTGGCCAATAAAAAGCCATATCTCGGACTGGCCAATAAAAAGCCATATCTCGGACTGGCCAATAAAAAGCCATATCTCAGATGGCCAAAAGCCATATCTCAGACTGGCCAATAAAAAGCCATATCTCAGACTGGCCAATAAAGCCATATCTCGGACTGGCCAATAAAGCCATATCTCGGACTGGCCAATAAAAGCCATATCTCAGACTGCCCAATAAAAAGCCATATCTCAGACTGGCCAATAAAAGCCATATCTCAGACTGGCCAATAAAAAGCCATATCTCAGACTGGCCAATAAAAGCCATATCTCAGACTGGCCAATAAAAAGCCATATCTCGGACTGGCCAATAAAAAGCCATATCTCAGACTGGCCAATAAAAAGCCATATCTCAGACTGGCCAATAAAAAAGCCATATCTCAGACTGGCTAATAAAAAGCCATATCTCAGACTGGCCAATAAAAGCCATATCTCAGACTGGCCAATAAAAAGCCATATCTCAGACTGGCCAATAAAAGCCATATCTCAGACTGACCAATAAAAAGCCATATCTCGGACTGGCCAATAAAAAGCCATATCTCGGACTGGCCAATAAAAAGCCATATCTCAGACTGGCCAATAAAAAGCCATATCTCAGACTGGCCAATAAAAAGCCATATCTCAGACTGGCCAATAAAAAGCCATATCTCAGACTGGCCAATAAAAAGCCATATCTCGGACTGGCTAATAAAAAGCCATATCTCAGATGGCCAAAAAAGCCATATCTCAGACTGGCCAATAAAAGCCATATCTCAGACTGGCTAATAAAAAGCCATATCTCAGACTGGCCAATAAAAGCCATATCTCAGACTGGCCAATAAAAGCCATATCTCGGACTGGCCAATAAAAAGCCATATCTCAGACTGGCCAATAAAAAGCCAAATCTCAGACTGGCCAATAAAAAGCCATATCTCAGACTGGCCAATAAAAAGCCATATCTCAGATTGGCCAATAAAAAGCAAAAAGATTAAGACGGGCAAAAGAACACAGACACTGGACAGAGGAACAAGGACCTTTATAAGTGACCCCGTTTTGAACGGTAGCGTGTGTGTTTTAGTTGTCTTCCTTGGAGAGAGGGCTGCTCTACTCACCTGGAACCTATGTTGTTCGGTATGATGTTTTCAACAGGCCCCAGACCTAGAGGGACAACTGGATTCTGGGACATTTTATCAGTCAAATGAAGATAAGGGACTGAGGATAATCTCAGACTTGGAGGGAGGGAGGGGGGGGGGAGAGGTAAGGTACAGAGCTAACAGTAACAGAGAGGGACTGGACTTATAACTGCAGCCTCTCACTGAATATTTATAATTTCATACTGTATCGTATGAAAGGAGTTCACTCTCTAGCTGAATATTTATGATTCTATACTGTTGTTCACTCTAGTTTAATATTTATGATTCTATACTGTAGTTCACTCTAGTTTAATATTTATGATTCTATACTGTAGTTCTCTCTAGTTTAATATTTATGATTCTATACTGTAGTTCACTCTAGTTTAATATTTATGATTCTATACTGTAGTTCTCTCTAGTTTAATATTTATGATTCTATACTGTAGTTCTCTCTAGTTTAATATTTATGATTCTATACTGTAGTTCTCTCTAGTTTAATATTTATGATTCTATACTGTAGTTCACTCTAGTTTAATATTTATTATTTCATACTGTCGTTCACTCTAGTTTAATATTTATTATTTCATACTGTAGTTCACTCTAGTTTAATATTTATGATTCTATACTGTAGTTCTTTCTAGTTTAATATTTATTATTTCATACTGTCGTTCACTCTAGTTTAATATTTATTATTTCATACTGTAGTTCACTCTAGTTTAATATTTATTATTTCATACTGTCGTTCACTCTAGTTTAATATTTATTATTTCATACTGTAGTTCACTCTAGTTTAATATTTATGATTCTATACTGTAGTTCTCTCTAGTTTAATATTTATGATTCTATACTGTAGTTCTCTCTAGTTTAATATTTATGATTCTATACTGTAGTTCACTCTAGTTTAATATTTATTATTTCATACTGTCGTTCACTCTAGTTTAATATTTATTATTTCATACTGTAGTTCACTCTAGTTTAATATTTATGATTCTATACTGTAGTTCTTTCTAGTTTAATATTTATGATTCTATGCTGTACCGTATGAGGGGAGTTCACTCTAGTTTAATATTTATGATTCTATGCTGTAGTTCACTCTAGTTTAATATTTATGATTCTATACTGTAGTTCTTTCTAGTTTAATATTTATGATTCTATGCTGTACCGTATGAGGGGAGTTCACTCTAGTTTAATATTTGTGATTCTATGCTGTAGTTCACTCTAGTTTAATATTTATGATTCCATACTGTAGTTCACTCTAGTTTAATATTTATGATTCTATGCTGTAGTTCACTCTAGTTTAATATTTATGATTCTATACTGTAGTTCTTTCTAGTTTAATATTTATGATTCTATGCTGTACCGTATGAGGGGAGTTCACTCTAGTTTAATATTTATGATTCTATGCTGTAGTTCACTCTAGTTTAATATTTATGATTCTATGCTGTAGTTCACTCTAGTTTAATATTTATGATTCTATGCTGTACCGTATGAGGGGAGTTCACTCTAGTTTAATATTTATGATTCTATGCTGTAGTTCTCTCTAGTTGTGGCCTAGTTTCATCTGATGGAAGAGCAGGCGGTGCTGATTAATCAGTTCTAGAGCCTGCAAGCCTCTCTGTAACTGACCGGCATCTCCAAGGCATCCAGTACACACATACTGTAACTAATGATCTAGTATGAGTTTCTCCTGTCCAGACTTAGAGGGACAACTGGGATTCTGGGACATTTTATCAGTCAAATTAAGATAAGGGACTGAGGATAATCTCAGACTTGAGGGAGGGGTAATGTGCAGAGCTAACAGT
>NW_027033223.1:0-5894 GCF_034236695.1 Oncorhynchus nerka | reverse complement strand
TGTTGTGTGTGTTTTCAGTGGTCAGATAATATCACAGTCCATGTTGTTGTGGTGTTTTCAGTGGTCAGATAACATCACAGTCCATGTTGTGGTGTTTTCAGTGGTCAGGTAATATCACAGTCCATGTTGTTGTGTTGTTTTCAGTGGTCAGGTAATATCACGAGTCCATGTTGTTTTCAGTGGTCAGGTAATATCACAGTCCATGTTGTGGTGTTTTTCCAGTGGTCAGGAAATATTATCACAGTCCATGTTGTGGTGTTTTTCAGTGGGCTGTGGTAATATCACAGTCCATGTTGTGGTGTTTTCCAGGTCAGGTAATATCACAGTCCATGTTGTTGTGGTGTTTTCAGTGGTCAGGTAATATCTGAGTCCATGTTGTGGTGTTTTCTGTGGTCAGATATCACAGTCCATGTTGTTTTCTGTGGTCAGATATTATCACAGTCCATGTTGTTTTCAGTGGTCAGGTAATATCACAGTCCATGTTGTTTTCAGTGGTCAGGTAATATCACAGTCCATGTTGTTGTGGTGTTGTTTTCAGTGGTCAGTGTTTTCGTAGTAAATAATCGTCTGCTTACACGTTTAGCTGTGTTGCTCTGTACGTGCATCTGTGTCAGCGTGTTATCAGTGTCTGGTATCAGTAGCCCAGACAGCAGGCTGATATAAGAGGCCTACTGAGAGCTGATAGAAGCAGCTTTACAGACATGTCTTGTCAGACAGAGACCACAGAGGAATGTGACATACTACTGCAGGAATGTCTTTATGTCTGGATGCTCACAGTGGATTGGAGGGAGAGGAGGGAGAGAGGAGGGGAGAGGAGGGAAAGGAGAGGAGGAGGGGGAAGGGGAGGGGAGAGAGGAGGGGAAAGGGGAGGGTGGACGGGAGAGAGGAGGGAAAGGGGAGGGGAGATGGAAGGGGAGGGGAAGGAGGAAAGGAGAGGAGGAAGGGAAAGGAGGAGGAGAGAGGAGAGAGGAGGGAAGGGGAGGGGGGTGGATGGGAGAGAGGAGGAAAGGGGAGGGGAGAGATGGAAGGGAGGGAGAGAGGAGGGGAAAGGAGGAGGGAGGAAGGAAAGGGAGGAGAGAGAGGAGAAGGGGAGGGGGTGGACGAGAGAGAGGAGGGGAAAGGGGAGGGAGAGATGGAAGGGGGTGGGGAGAGAGGAGAGGAGGGGAGAGATGGAAGGGGAGGGGAGAGAGGAGAGGAGGGGAGAGAGGAGGGGAGAGGAGGGGAAGGGGGAGGGAGAGATGGAAGGAGGGGAGGGGAGGAGAGGAGGAGAGGAGGGGAGGGAGAGGAGGAGGAAAAAAAGGAAAGGAGAGAGAGGAGGGGAAAGGGGAGGGGGAGAGGAGGGGAAGGGGAGGGGAGAGGGAGGGGAGAGGAGGAGGGGAAGGGAGGGGGAGATGGACAGGTGGAGAGAGCAGCAGTGGGAGGGGAGAGAGGAGAGGAGGGGAGAGAGGGCAAGGGGGAGGGAGAGGAGGGAGGGGAGGAGAGGAGAGAGGAGGGGAAGGGAGGGGGAGGAAAGAGGACCCCCGGAGAGGGAAGGGGGAGCGAAGGAGGGGAGGGAGGGGGAGGAGAGGGAGGAGAGGAGGGGAGAGAGGGAAGGGGAGAGGAGGAGGGGAGGGGAGAGAGGAGGGGGAAAGGGGGGAGGGGGAGAAAGGGGGAGAGGGAGAAAGGGGAGGGGGAGAGGGAAAGGGAGGGGGAGAGGAGAGGGGAGAGAGGGAGGGAGAGAGGAGAGGGGAGGGAGAGAGGAGGAGGGGAGGGGAGAGAGGGAGGGAGATGAGGAGGGGAGGGGAGAGAAGAGGAGAAAGGGGAGGAGGGAGGAGGGGAAAGGGGAGAGGGAGAGGATGAGAGGGGAGGAGGAGAGAGGGAAGAGGGAAGGGGAGAGGAGGGGGAGAGGAGGAGAGGAGGGGAGAGGAGGGAGGAGGGGAGGGGAGAGAAGAGGAGAAAGGGGAGAGGGAGAGGAGGAGAGGGGAAAGGGGAGAGGGAGGGAGGGGAGGGGAGAGAAGAGGAGAAAGGGGAGAGGGAGAGGAGGAGAGGGGAAAGGGGAGAGGGAGAGGAGGAGAGGAGAAAGGGAGAGGAGGAGAGGGGAAAGGGGAGAGGGAGAGGAGGAGGAGGAGAAAGGGAGAGGGAGAGGAGGAGAGGGGAAAGGGGAGAGGGAGAGGAGGAGAGGGGAAAGGGGAGAGGAGAGAGGGAAGAGGGAAGGGGGAGAGGAGGAGGAGGGAGAGGAGGGGAAACAGGAGGGGAGATAGGGAAGGGGGAGAGGAGGAGGGGAGGGGAGAGAGGAGGGGAAACTGTGACCTCAAACTGTAACCTCAAACGGTGACCTCAAACTGTTCCTCAAACTGTAATCAAACTATTCCTCAAACTGTTCCTCAAACTGTTCCTCAAACTGTAACATCAAACTGTAACCTCAAACTGTTCCTCAAACTGTAACCTCAAACTGTTCCTCAAACTGTAACCTCAAACTGTTCCTCAAACTGTAACCTCAAACTGTAACCTCAAACTGTAACCTCAAACTGTTCCTCAAACTGTAACCTCAAACTGTTCCTCAAACTGTAACATCAAACTGTAACCTCAAACTGTAACCTCAAACTGTTCCTCAAACTGTTCCTCAAACTGTAATCTCAAACTGTAATCTCAAACTGTTCCTCAAAATGTAACCTCAAACTGTTCCTCAAACTGTTCCTCAAACTGTAATCTCAAACTGTAATCTCAAACTGTTCCTCAAACTGTTCCTCAAACTGTAACCTCAAACTGTTCCTCAAACTGTAACCTCAAACTGTTCCTCAAACTGTAACATCAAACTGTAACCTCAAACTGTTCCTCAAACTGTTCCTCAAACTGTAACCTCAAACTGTTCCTCAAACTGTAATCAAACTGTAATCAAACTGTTCCTCAAACTGTAACCTCAAACTGTTCCTCAAACTGTACCTCAAACTGTAATCAAACTGTAATCAAACTGTTCCTCAAACTGTAATCTCAATCTGTAACCTCAAACTGTAACCTCAAACTGTAATCTCAAACTGTTCCTCAAACTGTAACCTCAAACTGTTCCTCAAACTGTAACCTCAAACTGTAACCTCAAACTGTTCCTCAAACTGTAACCTCAAACTGTTCCTCAAACTGTAACCTCAAACTGTTCCTCAAACTGTACCTCAAACTGTAATCAAACTGTTCCTCAAACTGTAACCTCAAACTGTACCTCAAACTGTTCCTCAAACTGTAATCTCAAACTGTAACCTCAAACTGTTCCTCAAACTGTAACCTCAAACTGTAACCTCAAACTGTTCCTCAAACTGTAACCTCAAACTGTACCTCAAACTGTTCCTCAAACTGTAACCTCAAACTGTAATCTCAAACTGTTCCTCAAACTGTAACCTCAAACTGTTCCTCAAACTGTAACCTCAAACTGTAACCTCAAACTGTTCCTCAAACTGTAACCTCAAACTGTAATCTCAAACTGTTCCTCAAACTGTAACCTCAAACTGTTCCTCAAACTGTAACCTCAAACTGTTCCTCAAACTGTAATCAAACTGTTCCTCAAACTGTAACCTCAAACTGTTCCTCAAACTGTAATCAAACTGTAACCTCAAACTGTTCCTCAAACTGTAATCAAACTGTTCCTCAAACTGTTCCTCAAACTGTAATCAAACTGTAACCTCAAACTGTTCCTCAAACTGTAACCTCAAACTGTAACCTCAAACTGTAACCTCAAACTGTAATCAAACTGTTCCTCAAACTGTAATCAAACTATTCCTCAAACTGTTCCTCAAACTGTAATCAAACTGTTCCTCAAACTGTTCCTCAAACTGTTCCTCAAACTGTAATCAAACTGTTCCTCAAACTGTTCCTCAAACAGTTCCTCAAACAGTTCCTCAAACGGTTCCTCAAACCTTTCCTCAAACTGTGACCTCAAACTGTTCCTCAAACTATAACCTATTGTCCATTCTACCTGTATCTCTTGACTAGCAACACTCTAAAGTCACTGTTTTGCTCTCTCTACAAGTGGCCTAGTTTGTCCCCTTCCACATCACATTGGCATTTCAGAGCACAACGAAAAATACCAACCCGGTCCAGCTACTACTAGCTATATTCCTGGCAGAATAACGAGAGGACATAAATGACCGTTTTTATCCCTAGGCCTAATTTTAGAGCTTGCCCTTGAAGGCAAAGACTCGCGATTTGGCAAGTGGAGCTGAGTAAATATGACAGAAGTCAGAGAATGTCTCAGAAAAACCTCAGATGAGTACAGAGAAATAGACAACTTCCTTTTTTGGTGTTTTTAGGAGAGTACAAGCGGTTGAACCACGCTCCTGCGAGAGGCAACTTTGCCCGAAATCCGGCGGACTCGCGTTAGATACCCATAAAAGCTAATATCTAGACTTTTACTCAGCGTGGCCCCAACACTAGTCTTGTGAAGCACATTCGACCCCCTTTTCAAACCCAGAGTTTACCTTTTACCTGCATTGAATGTCCTACATCAGAACGTTTAGCTCAGTCGGTTGCTAATCCCAGTCTTGTACCTGCACTGTCCACTGTCGGTAGAACCCCGCCTCTAGAACCCCGCCTCTAGAACCCCGCCTCTAGAACACCGCCTCTAGAACACCGCCTCTAGAACCCCGCCTCTAGAACACCGCCTCTAGAACACCGCCTCTAGAACCCCGCCTCTAGAACCCCGCCTCTAGAACACCGCCTCTAGAACACCGCCTATAGAACACCGCCTCTAGAACCCCGCCTCTAGAACCCCGCCTCTAGAACCCCACCTCTAGAACCCCGCCTCTAGAACCCAGTTGGCCACGGGTACTTTAGTTGGTTGTACCTGCACTGTCCACTGTCGGTGTCACAGCTGACGTCGGGGGCGGTGACCCCAGGACGGGAACAGTTGCAGACCTCACAGCCGACCAGAGGATGACAGCCGAACGTCTGCGGCTCACACTGGATACACTCTGGGAGCAGGGTCCTCGGTGGGCAGATACAGTCTCCAGTCACCGGCTCACACAGCCGTGTACCACACTGACACGCTGCAGGGGAGAGGAGAGGAGAGGGAGAGGGAGAGGGAGAGGAGGAGAGGAGAGGAGAGGAGAGGAGAGGAGAGGAGAGGAGAGGAGAGGAGAGAGAGGAGAGTTGGTGTGGTGTATCACACTGACACGCTGCGGGAGTAGAGGAGAGATCACATTCAATCATACCTGTAGACACACACACACACACACACACACACACGCACACACACACGCACACACACACGCACACACACACGCACGCACGCAATACCACAGATATGTACACTGACATGTCATACACATTAGACTCACAGACTGAGAAGTGAGGAAGACAGACAGTATAGTACACACAGACAGTACACACAGACAGTATAGTACACACAGACAGTACACACAGACAGTATAGTACACACAGACAGTATAGTACACACAGACAATACACACAGACAGTATAGTACACTCAGACAGTATAGTACACACAGACAGTACACACAGACAGTACACACAGACAGTACACACAGACAGTATAGTACACACAGACAGTACACACAGACAGTATAGTACACACAGACAGTATGGTACACACAGACAATACACACAGACAGTATAGTACACACAGACAGTATAGTACACACAGACTGTATAGTACACACAGACAGTATAGTACACACAGACAGTATAGTACACACAGACAACATAGTACACACAGACTGTATAGTACACACAGACAGTATAGTACACATATACAGTATAGTACACACAGACAGTATAATACACATATACAGTATAGTACACACAGACAGTATAGTACACACAGACAGTATAGTACACACAGACAGTATAGTACACATATACAGTATAGTACACACAGACAGTATAATACACATATACAGTATAGTACAC
>NW_027033222.1:0-5894 GCF_034236695.1 Oncorhynchus nerka | reverse complement strand
AGTTATAGTCAGACTGTTTCAGGCTTGACTATAACTGTACATAGTGATATGTCAGACTGTTTCGACTTGACTATACTTTACATAGTGATATGTCAGACTGTTTCAGGCTTGACTATAACTTTAGTGATATGTCAGACTGTTTTGGTGTTTGACTATAACTTTACACAGTGATATGTCAGACTGTTTCAGGCTTGACTATAACTTTACACAGTGATATGTCAGACTGTTTCAGGCTTGACTATAACTTTACACAGTGATATGTCAGACTTTTTCAGGCTTGACTATAACTTTACACAGTGATATGTCAGACTGTCTCAGGCTTGACTATACCTATATACAGTGATATGTCAGACTGTTTCAGACTTGACTATAACTTTACATAGTGATATGTCAGACTGTTTCAGGCTTGACTATAACTTTACACAGTGATATGTCAGACTGTTTCAGACTTGACTATAACTTACATAGTGATATGTCAGACTGTTTCAGGTTGACTATAATCTCTTTTACACAGTGATATGTCAGACTGTTTCAGACTTGACTATAACTTTACATAGTGATATGTCAGACTGTTTCAGGCTTGACTATAACTTTACACAGTGATATGTCAGACTGTCTCAGGCTTGACTATACCTATATACAGTGATATGTCAGACTGTTTCAGACTTGACTATAACTTTACATAGTGATATGTCAGACTGTTTCAGGCTTGACTATAACTTTACACAGTGATATGTCAGACTGTTTCAGACTTGACTATAACTTTACATAGTGATATGTCAGACTGTTTCAGGCTTGACTATAACTACAAGTATATACAGTGATATGTCAGACTGTTTCAGGCTTGACTATAACTATATACAGTGATATGTTGACTGTTTCAGGCTTGACTATAACTTTACATAGTGATATGTCAGACTGTTTTTTGACTATAACTATTTACAGTGATATGTCAGACTGTTTCAGGCTTGACTATAACTTTACACAGTGATATGTCAGACTGTCTCAGGCTTGACTATACCTATATACATTCAGACTGTGACTATAACTTTACATAGTCATATGTCAACTTGACTATAACTTTACCATATGTCAGACTGCTTCAGGCTTGACTATAACTTTGGCGAAAATATATGTCAGATTGTTTCAGACTTGACTACAACTTTACACAGTGATATGTCAGACTGTTTCAGGCTTGACTATAACTTTACATAGTCATATGTCAGACGGTTTCCAGGCTTGACTATAACTTACATAGTGATATGAGACTGTTTCAGACCTGACTCATAACTGACCATGATATGTCAGACTGTTTCAGACTTGACTATAACTTTTACACAGTGACCAGAGAGGCTTGACCATAACTGTACATAGTGATATGTCAGACTGTTTCAGACTTGACTATAACTTACATAGATATGTCAGACTGTTTCAGGCTTGACTATAACTTTACATAGTGATATGTCAGATCGTACAGCGAGGTGTTTCCAGTTTGACTATAACAGATATGTCAGACTGTTTCACAGGGCTGACTATAACTTTACACAGTGATATGTCAGACTGTTTCAGGCTTGACTATAACTTCACAGTGATATGTCAGACTTTTTTTCAGGCTTGACTATAACTTTACACAGTGATATGTCAGGCTTGACTATACCTATATACATAGTGATATGTCAGACTGTTTCAGACTTGACTATAACTTTAATAGTGATATGTCAGACCGTTATGTCAGACTGTTTCGCGACTATAACTTTACATAGTGATATGTCAGACTGTTTCAGGTCTATAACTTTACACAGTGATATGTCAGATTGCTTTGACTATAACTTTACATAGTGATATGTCAGACTGTTTCAGGCTTGACTATAACTTTACACAGTGATATGTCAGACTGTTTCAGGCTTGACTATACTCTATATACAGTGATATGTCAGACTGTTTCAGACTTGACATAAACTTTTACACAGTGATATGTCAGACTGTTTCAGGCTTGACTATAACTTTACACAGTGATAGAAAAGTCAGATAGTGACTCTGACTGTAACTTTACATAGTGATATGTCAGACTGTTTCAGGCTTGACTATAACTACAAGTATATACAGTGATATGTCAGACTGTTTCAGACGGATATGTTGATCTACTTGACTATAACTTTACATAGTGATATGTCAGACTGTTTCAGGCTTGACTATAACTTTACACAGTGATATGTCAGACTGTTTTTGGCTTGACTATAACTTACACAGTGATATGTCAGACCGTCTCCGTGCTTGACTATACCTATATACAGTGATGCGACGTTTCAGGCTTCGACTATAACTTCACACAGATATGTCAGGCTGCGATTGGAGTGATATGTCAGACTGTTTCAGGCTTCTGACTATAACTTTACACAGTGATATGTCAGACTGTCTCAGGCTTGACCATAACTATATACAGTGATATGTCAGACTGTTTCAGACTTGACCATAACTTTACATAGTGATATGTCAGACTGTTTCAGGCTTGACTATAACTACAAGTATATACAGTGATATGTCAGACTGTTTCAGACTTGACTATAACTTTACACAGTGATATGTCAGACTGACTTAACTTTACACAGGCTGTCAGACTGTTTCAGGCTTGACTATAACTATATACAGTGATATGTCAGACTGTTTCAGGCTTGACTATAACTTTACACAGTGATATGTCAGACTGTTTCAGGCTTGACTATAACTTTACACAGTGATATGTCAGACTGTTTCAGGCTTAACTATAACTATATACAGTGATATGTCAGACTGTTTCAGACTTGACTATAACTATTACATAGTGATATGTCAGACTGTTTCAGGTTTGACTATAACTTTACAAGTGATATGTCAGACTGTTTCAGGCCGCGATCTAACTATATACTATATGTCAGACTGTTTCCACTCTGACTATAACTTTGTGATATGTCAGACTGTTTAAGGCTTGACCTACACAGTGATATGTCAGACTGTTTCAGGCTTGACTATAACTTTTGCGATATGTCACAGTGATATGTTTACATCAGTGATGTTTCAGGCTTGACTATAACTATATGTCACAGTATAACTTTACATAGATATGTCAGACTGTTCAGGCTTGACTATAACTTTACATAGTGATATGTCAGACTGTTTCAGGCTTGACTATAACTTTACACAGTGATATGTCAGACTGTTTCAGACTTGACTATAACTTTACATATACAGTGATATGTCAGACTGTTCAGACTTTACTATAACTATATACAGTGATATGTCAGACTGTTTCAGACTTGACTATAACTTTACATAGTGATATGTCAGACTGTTGTCAGACTGCTTGACTATAACTACAGTGATATGTCAGACTGTTTAAGGCTTGAGTGATATGTCAGACTGTTTCAGGCTTGACTATAACTATACACAGTGATATGTCAGACTGTTTCAGACTTGACTATAACTTACATAGTCATATGTCAGACTGTTTCAGACTGACTATAACTTTGTTATTTATGTCAGACTGTTTCAGGCTTGACTATAACCTTTACAAAGTGATATGTCAGACTGTTTCGTGACTTGACTATAACTTTTACACAGTGATATGTCAGACTGTTTCACCCTGACTATAACTTTACATAGTCATATGTCAGACTGTTTCTTGACTTGACTATAACTTTTTACACAGTGATATGTCAGACTGTTCGCGACTTGACTATAACTTACACAGTGATATGTCAGACTGTTTCGACTCTGACTATAACTTTGCCACAGTGATATGTCAGACTGTTTCAGGCTTGACTATAACTGTACATAGTGATATGTCAGATCCGTTTCGCAAAGCTTTGACTACTGTTTCAGGCTATTCAGACTATAACTACAACAAGTGATATGTCAGACTGTTTCAGACTTGACTATAACTTTACACAGTGATATGTCAGACTGTTTCAGGCTTGACTATAACTATATACAGTGATATGTTGACTGTTTCAGGCTTGACTATAACTATATACAGTGATATGTTGACTGTTTCAGACTTGACTATAACTATATACAGTGATATGTCAGACTGTTTCAGACTTGACTATAACTTTACACAGTGATATGTCAGACTGTTTCAGGCTTGACTATAACTATATACACTGATATGTCAGACTGTTTCAGACTTGACTATAACTTTACACAGTGATATGTCAGACTGTTTCAGGCTTGACTATAACTTTACACAGTGATATGTCAGACTGTTTCAGACTTGACTATAACTTTACATAGTGATATGTCAGACTGTTTCAGGCTTGACTATAACTTTACACAGTGATATGTCAGACTGTTTCAGGCTTGACTATAACTTTACACAGTGATATGTCAGACTGTTTCAGACTTGACTATAACTTACATAGTGATATGTCAGACAGGCTTGACTATAACTTACATAGTGATATGTCAGACTGTTTCAGGCTTGACTATAACTTTACACAGTGATATGTCAGACTGTTTCAGACTTGACTATAACTTTACATAGTGATATGTCAGACTGTTTCAGGCTTGACTATAACTTTACATAGTGATATGTCAGACTGTTTCAGGCTTGACTATAACTATACACAGTGATATGTCAGACTGTTTCAGGCTTGACTATAACTTTACACAGTGATATGTCAGACTGTCTCAGGCTTGACTATAACTATATACACTGATATGTCAGACTCAGACTTGACTATAACTTTACACAGTGATATGTCAGACTGTTTCAGACTTGACTATAACTTTACATAGTGATATGTCAGGACTGTTTCAGACTTGACTATAACTCTTACACAGTGATATGTCAGACTGTTTCAGGCTTGACTATAACTTTACACAGTGATATGTCAGACTGTTTCAGTGACTATAACTTTACCAGTGATATGTCAGACTGTTTCAGCCTGACTATAACTATATACAGTGATATGTCAGACTGTTTCAGACTTGACTATAACTTTACATGTCATATGTCAGACTGTTTCAGGCTTGACTATAACTTTACATAGTGATATGTCAGACTGTTTCAGGCTTGACTATAACTTTTTACATAGTGATATGTCAGATTGTTTCAGACTCTGACTATAACTTTACACAGTGATATGTCAGACTGTTTCAGGCTTGACTATAACTTTATATGATATGTCAGACTGTTCACCACCATAACTTTTTACACAGCGATATGTCCTGACCATAAACTTTACACAGTGATAGCTGTCAGACCGCTTGGACTATAACCTGACCAGACTGTTTCAACTTGACTATAACTTACATAAGTGATATGTCAGACTGTTTCAGGCTTGACCATAACTTTCATATGATATGTCAGACTGTTTCAGGCTTGACTATAACTTTACACAGTGATATGTCAGACTGTTTCCGCACCTGACTATAACTTTACATAGTGATATGTCAGACTGTTTCAGGCTTGACTATAAATTTTTACACAGTGATATGTCAGACTGCTTCAGGCTTGACTATAACTTACACAGTGATATGTCAGATTACCAGGCTTGACCATAACTTTACACAGTGATATGTCAGACTTTTTCAGGCCTGACTATAACTTACACAGTGACATGTCAGACTGTCTCAGGCTTGACTATAACTTCATACAGCGATATGTCAGACTGTTTCAGACTTGACTATAACTTACATAAGTGAGATGTCAGACTGTTTCAGGCTTGACTATAACCCTTTACACAGTGATATGTCAGACTGTTTCAGACTTGACTCTTTACATAGTGACATGTCAGACTGTTTCAGGCTTGACTATAACTTATATACAGTGATATGTCAGACTGTTTCAGACTTGACTATAACTTTACACAGTGATATGTCAGACTGTTTCAGACTTGACTATAACTTTACACAGT
>NW_027033221.1:0-5892 GCF_034236695.1 Oncorhynchus nerka | reverse complement strand
ATATCAGTGGTATTCATATAGGGTGGTCATATCAGTGGTATTCATATAGGGTGGTCATATCAGTGGTATTCATATAGGGTGGTCATATCAGTGGTATTCATATAGGGTGGCATATCAGTGGTATTCATATAGGGTGGTCATATCAGTGGTATTCATATAGGGTGGTCATATCAGTGGTATTCATATAGGTGTCATCAGTGGTATTCATATAGGGTGGTCATATCAGTGGTATTCATATAGGTGGTCATATCAGTGGTATTCATATAGGGTGGTCATATCAGTGGTATTCATATAGGGTATCAGTGGTATTCATATAGGGTGGTATTATCAGTGGTATTCATATAGGGTGGTCATATCAGTGGTATTCATATAGGGTGGTCATATCAGTGGTATTCATATAGGGTGGTCATATCAGTGGTATTCATATAGGGTATCAGTTGTATTCATATAGGGTGGTCATATCAGTGGTATTCATATAGGGTGGTCATATCAGTGGTATTCATATAGGGTGGTCATATCAGTGGTATTCATATAGGGTATCAGTGGTATTCATATAGGGTGGTCATATCAGTGTTATTCACATAGGGTGGTCATATTAGTGGTGTTCATATAGGGTCGTCATATCAGTGGTATTCATATAGGGTGGTCATATCAGTGGTATTCATATAGGGTGGTCATATCAGTGGTATTCACATAGGGTGGTCATATTAGTGGTGTTCATATAGGGTCGTCATATCAGTGGTATTCATATAGGGTGGTCATATCAGTGGTATTCATATAGGGTGGTCATATCAGTGGTATTCATATAGGGTATCAGTGGTATTCATATAGGGTATCAGTGGTATTCATATAGGTGGTCATATCAGTGGTATTCATATAGGGTGGTCATATCAGTGGTATTCATATAGGGTATATCAGTTGTATTCATATAGGGTGGTCATATCAGTGGTATTCATATAGGGTGTCATATCAGTGGTATTCATATAGGGTGGTCATATCAGTGGTATTCATATAGAGGTATCAGTGGTATTCATATAGGGTGGTCATATCAGTGGTATTCATATAGGGTGGTCATATCAGTGGTATTCATATAGGGTGGTCATATCAGTGGTATTCATATAGGGTGGTCATATCAGTGGTATTCATATAGGGTCGTCATATCAGTGGTATTCATATAGGGTGGTCATATCAGTGGTATTCATATAGGGTGGTCATATCAGTGGTATTCATATAGGGTGGTATATCAGTGGTATTCATATAGAGGTGGTCATATCAGTGGTATTCATATAGGGTGGTCATATCAGTGGTATTCATATAGGGTGGTCATATCAGTGGTATTCATATAGGGTGGTCATATCAGTGGTATTCATATAGGTGGTCATATCAGTGGTATTCATATAGGGTGGTCATATCAGTGGTATTCATATAGGGTGGTCATATCAGTGGTATTCATATAGGGTGGTCATATCAGTGGTATTCATATAGGGTGGTCATATCAGTGGTATTCATATAGGGTGGTCATATCAGTGGTATTCATATAGGGTGGTCATATCAGTGGTATTCATATAGGGTGGTCATATCAGTGGTATTCATATAGGGTATCAGTGGTATTCATATAGGGTGGTCATATCAGTGGTATTCATATAGGGTGGTCATATCAGTGGTATTCATATAGGGTGGTCATATCAGTGGTATTCATATAGGGTATCAGTGGTATTCATATAGATGGTCATATCAATGGTGCATATGGTCATCAGTGGTATTCATATAGGGTGGTCATATCAGTGGTGTTCATATAGGGTCATCATATCAGTGGTATTCATATAGGGTGGTCATATCAGTGGTGTTCATATAGGGTCATCATATCAGTGGTATTCATATAGAGGTGGTCATATCAGTGGTATTCATATAGGGTGGTCATATCAGTGGTATTCATGTAGGGTATCAGTGGTATTCATATAGGGTATCAGTGGTATTCATATAGGGTGGTCATATCAGTGGTATTCATATAGGGTGGTCATATCAGTGGTATTCATATAGGGTGGTCATATCAGTGGTATTCATATAGGGTGGTCATATCAGTGGTATTCATATAGGGTATCAGTGGTATTCATATAGGGTGTCAGTGGTATTCATATAGGGTGGTCATATCAGTGGTATTCATATAGGGTGGTCATATCAGTGGTATTCATATAGGGTGGTCATATCAGTAGTATTCATATAGGGTATCAGTGGTATTCACATAGGGTGGTCATATCAGTGGTATTCATATAGGGTAATCAGTGGTATTCATATAGGGTGGTCATATCAGTGGTATTCATATAGGGTGGTCATATCAGTGGTATTCATATAGGGTATTAGTGGTATTCATATAGAGTGGTCATATCAGTGGTATTCATATAGGGTGGTCATATCAGTGGTATTCATATAGGGTGGTCATATCAGTAGTATTCATATAGGGTGGTCATATCAGTGGTATTCATATTGGGTAGTCATATCAGTAGTATTCATATAGGGTGGTCAAATCAGTGGTATTCATTTAGGGTGGTCATATCAGTGGTATTCATATAGGGTATCAGTGGTATTCATATAGGGTGGTCATATCAGTGGTATTCATATAGGGTGGTCATATCAGTGGTATTCATATAGGGTGGTCATATCAGTGGTATTCATATAGGGTGGTCATATCAATGGTATTCATATAGGGTGGTCATATCAGTGGTATTCATATAGGGTGGTCATATCAGTAGTATTCATATAGGGTGGTCATATCAGTAGTATTCATATAGGGTGGTCATATCAGTGGTATTCATATAGGTTATCAGTGGTATTCATATAGGGTCGTCACATCAGTGGTATTCATATAGGGTGGTCATATCAGTGGTATTCATATAGGTTATCAGTGGTACTCATATAGGGTCGTCACATCAGTGGTATTCATATAGGGTGGTCATATCAGTGGTATTCATATAGGGTATCAGTTGTATTCATATAGGGTGGTCATATCAGTGGTATTCATATAGGGTGGTCATATCAGTGGTATTCATATAGGGTGGTCATATCAGTGGTATTCATATAGGGTATCAGTGGTATTCATATAGGGTGGTCATATCAGTGTTATTCACATAGGGTGGTCATATTAGTGGTGTTCATATAGGGTCGTCATATCAGTGGTATTCATATAGGGTGGTCATATCAGTGGTGTTCATATAGGGTCATCATATCAGTGGTATTCATATAGGGTGGTCATATCAGTGGTATTCATATAGGGTGGTCATATCAGTGGTATTCATATAGGGTATCAGTGGTATTCATATAGGGTGGTCATATCAGTGGTATTCATATAGGGTATCAGTGGTATTCATATAGGGTGGTCATATCAGTGTTATTCACATAGGGTGGTCATATTAGTGGTGTTCATATAGGGTCGTCATATCAGTGGTATTCATATAGGGTGGTCATATCAGTGGTATTCATATAGGGTGGTCATATCAGTGGTATTCACATAGGGTGGTCATATTAGTGGTGTTCATATAGGGTCGTCATATCAGTGGTATTCATATAGGGTGGTCATATCAGTGGTATTCATATAGGGTGGTCATATCAGTGGTATTCATATAGGGTATCAGTGGTATTCATATAGGGTATTAGTGGTATTCATATAGGGTGGTCATATCAGTGGTATTCATATAGGGTGGTCATATCAGTGGTATTCATATAGGGTATCAGTTGTATTCATATAGGGTGGTCATATCAGTGGTATTCATATAGGGTGGTCATATCAGTGGTATTCATATAGGGTGGTCATATCAGTGGTATTCATATAGGGTATCAGTGGTATTCATATAGGGTGGTCATATCAGTGTTATTCACATAGGGTGGTCATATTAGTGGTGTTCATATAGGGTCGTCATATCAGTGGTATTCATATAGGGTGGTCATATCAGTGGTGTTCATATAGGGTCATCATATCAGTGGTATTCATATAGGGTGGTCATATCAGTGGTGTTCATATAGGGTCATCATATCAGTGGTATTCATATAGGGTGGTCATATCAGTGGTATTCATATAGGGTGGTCATATCAGTGGTATTCATATAGGGTATCAGTGGTATTCATATAGGGTATCAGTGGTATTCATATAGGGTGGTCATATCAGTGGTATTCATATAGGGTGGTCATATCAGTGGTGTTCATATAGGGTCGTCATATCAGTGGTATTCATATAGGGTGGTCATATCAGTGGTATTCATATAGGGTATCAGTGGTATTCATATAGGGTGTCAGTGGTATTCATATAGGGTGGTCATATCAGTGGTATTCATATAGGGTGATCATATAAGTGGTATTCATATAGGGTGGTCATATCAGTAGTATTCATATAGGGTATCAGTGGTATTCACATAGGGTGGTCATATCAGTGTTATTCATATAGGGTAATAGTGGTATTCATATAGGGTGGTCTTATCAGTGGTATTCATATAGGGTGGTCATATCAGTGGTATTCATATAGGGTATTAGTGGTATTCATATAGAGTGGTCATATCAGTAGTATTCATATAGGGTGGTCATATCAGTGGTATTCATATAGGGTGGTCATATCAGTAGTATTCATATAGGGTGGTCATATCAGTGGTATTCATTTGGGTAGTCATATCAGTAGTATTCATATAGGGTGGTCAAATCAGTGGTATTCATTTGGGTAGTCATATAGGTAGTATTCATATAGGGTATCAGTGGTATTCACATAGGGTGGTCATATCAATGGTATTCATATAGGGTGGTCATATCAGTGGTATTCATATAGGGTGGTCATATCAGTGGTATTCATATAGGGTGGTCATATCAATGGTATTCATATAGGGTGGTCATATCAGTGGTATTCATATAGGGTGGTCATATCAGTAGTATTCATATAGGGTGGTCATATCAGTAGTATTCATATAGGGTGGTCATATCAGTGGTATTCCTTATAGGTTATCAGTGGTATTCATATAGGGTCGTCACATCAGTGGTATTCATATAGGGTGGTCATATCAGTGGTATTCATATAGGTTATCAGTGGTACTCATATAGGTGTCGTCACATCAGTGGTATTCATATAGGGTGGTCATATTAGTGGTATTCATATAGGGTATCAGTGGTATTCATATAGGAGTGGTCATATCAGTGTTATTCACATAGGGTGGTCATATTAGTGGTGTTCATATAGGATTCGTCATATCAGTGGTATTCATATAGGGTGGTCATATCAGTGGTGTTCATATAGGGTCATCATATCAGTGGTATTCATATAGGGTGGTCATATCAGTGGTGTTCATATAGGGTCATCATATCAGTGGTATTCATATAGGGTGGTCATATCAGTGGTATTCATATAGGGTGGTCATATCAGTGGTATTCATATAAGGGTATCAGTGGTATTCATATAGGGTATCAGTGGTATTCATATAGGGTGGTCATATCAGTGGTATTCATATAGGGTGGTCATATCAGTGGTGTTCATATAGGGTCGTCATATCAGTGGTATTCATATAGGGTGGTCATATCAGTGGTATTCATATAGGGTATCAGTGGTATTCATAGGGTGTCAGTGGTATTCATATAGGGTGGTCATATCAGTGGTATTCATATAGGGTGATCATATAAGTGGTATTCATATAGGGTGGTCATATCAGTAGTATTCATATAGGGTATCACATAGGGTGGTCATATCAGTGTTATTCATATAGGGTAATAGTGGTATTCATATAGGGTGGTCATATCAGTGGTATTCATATAGGGTGAGTCATATCAGTGGTATTCATATAGGGTAATCAGTGGTATTCATATAGGGTGGTCATATCAGTGGTATTCACTTATAGGTGGTCATATCAGTGGTATTCATATAGG
>NW_027033220.1:0-5892 GCF_034236695.1 Oncorhynchus nerka | reverse complement strand
ATCCTCTCTCTCTCTCTCGATAGATAGATAGATAGATAGATAGATAGATATAGATATATATATATATATATAGTGAAGCCAACATAGTAAATGGACCTGAAAAGGGAAGTGTGAGAGAGAAAGAACTTTTACAAATGTGTCGATTTCAGTGCACCATGTCAGAAATTAAAATCTCCCAGGGCTAATAATCCAATTCCTATTTCTTATTTTCTCTTTATTAATCATTGATGATGTTAAAGAGAGATTCATCTCCTTTTCTTACCAAGTCTGTCTCCCAAATGGCACCCATAGGGCTGTGGTCAGAAATAGTGCACTATGTAGAGAATAGAATGCAATTTAGGACAAAGACCACCACAACAGTAGTACACAGTCAGTGGCAGTGACAGGGGTAATTGCTACGGTTCTTCCAGGGGAGTGAATTTATTACAACCCGTAGCCATGGGTCCTTCATTATCCCAAAGATTTACCATGTAATCTATGCTGTCACTCTGTCTTTGGTGTGTGTAGCTGCTATTACTCTCATTAAATGATTTAGGTCATGGGTGGCAGTGGCATTACTCATCCCAGCTGATGGGGCTAGGTGGCTGGGGCTGGGTAGCCTGGGGCTGGGTGACTGGGGCTAGGTGACTGGGGCTGGGTGACTGGGGCTGGGTAACTGGGGCTGGGTGACTGGGGCTGGGTGACTGGGGCTGGGGCTGGGTAACTGGGGATAGGTATATGAGGCTGTGTGGCTGGGGCTAGGTATATGGGGTAGGTATACGGGGATAGGTGACTGGGGCTGGGTAGATGGGGCTGGGTAACTGGGGCTGGGTAACTGGGGATAGGTATATGGGGCTGGGTGACTGGGGCTGGGTAGATGGGGCTGGGTGACTGGGGCTGGGTAACTGGGGCTGGGTAACTGGGGATAGGTATATGAGGCTGTGTGGCTAGGGCTAGGTAAATGGGGTGGGTATACGGGATAGGTGACAGTGACTGGGGCTAAGTGGCTGGGTAGATGGGGCTGGGTGACTAGGGATAGGTATGAGGAGCTGGGTGGCTGGGGCTAGGTATACGGGCTAGGTGGCTGGCTGTGTGACTAGGGCTGGGTGACTGGGGCTGGGTACAGGATGGGTATATGGGGCTGGGTATATGGGCTGGGTATATGGGGTGGGTATATGGGGCTGGGTATATGGGGTGGGTATATGGGGCTGGGTATATGGGGCTATGTATATGGGGCTAGGTGGCTGGGGATAAATGGCTGGGGCTGGGTAGATGGGGCTGGGTGGCTGGGGCTGGGTAGATGGGGCTGGGTGGCTGGGGCTGGGTATATGAGGCTAGCTGGCTGGGGCTGGGTATATGAGGCTAGCTGGCTGGGGCTGGGTATATGAGGCTGGCTGGCTGGGGCTGGGTATATGAGGCTGGCTGGGGCTGGGTATATGAGGCTGGCTGGCTGGGGCTGGGTATATGAGGCTGGGTGGCTGGGGCTGGGTAGATGGGGCTAGGTTAATGGGGCTGGGTAGATGGGGCTGGGTGAATGGGGCTGGGTAAATGGGGCTGGGTGAATGGGGCTGGGTAAATGGGGCTGGGTAAATTAGCACATTTTATGGTAAGTGTGTATTTGCATAATTAGAATTTTTGTGAGTTTGATATTCAGATTATTTCTAAAAGGCAAATATCGCAGGAATAGGTTGATGAGTTTTGAGAGCTGTGTGATAATTTTTAAACATGAACTAATAGCTTGTTTCTTAACCAAGACAGTTAAGAACAAATTCTTATTTACAATGCCAGCCTACTGGGGAACAGTGTGTTAACTGCCTTGTTCAGGGGCAGAATGACAGATTTTTACCTTGTCAGCTCAGGGATTTGATCCAGCAACCTTTCGGTTACTGGCTTTGGCAGCTCTAACCACTGGGCTACCTGCTGGTTACTGACACAACACTCTAACCACAAGGCTACCTGCTGGTTACTGGCCCAACACTCTAACCACTAGGCTACCTGCTGGTTACTGTTGCCCAATGCTCTAACCACTAGGCTACCTGCTGGTTACTGATTCCCAGCGCTCTAACCACTAGGCTACCTGCTGGTTACTGGCCCAACGCTCTAACCACTAGGCTACCTGCTGGTTTACTGGCCCAACGCTATAACCACTACGCTACCTGCTGGTTTACTGGCCCAACGCTCTAACCATGGGCTACCTGCTGATTTACTGGCCCAACGCTCTAACCACTAGGCTACCTGCTGGTTATGACCCCAACTCTAACCACTAGGCTACCTGCTGGTTGCTATTTAGCAGCTCCTAACCACTACGCTACTGCTGGTTGCTATTTAGCGCTCTAACCACTAGGCTACCTGCTGGTTTACTTATTTGCTTAGCTCTAACCACTGTTTCACACCAAAGACTTTCTTATTTGCTCTAACCACAAGGCTACCTGCTGGTTACTGGCCCAACGCTCTAACCACTAGGCTACCTGCTGGTTACTGGCCCAACGCTCTAACCACTAGGCTACCTGCTGGTCACTGGCCCAACGCTCTAACCACTAGGCTACCTGCTGGTTACTGGCCCAACGCTCTAACCACTAGGCTACCTGCTGGTTACTGGCCCAACGCTCTAACCACTAGGCTACCTTTCGGTTACTGGCCCAACGCTCTAACCACAAGGCTACCTGCTGGTTACTGGCCCAACGCTCTAACCACTAGGCTACCTGCTGGTTACTGGCCCAACGCTCTAACCACTAGGCTACCTGCTGGTTACTGGCCCAACGCTCTAACCACTAGGCTACCTTCTGCCCCTGTATTGGACATCAGGATGATAATAAATGTCCTCTGTCGTGGACATCAGGATGTTAATAAATGTCCTCTGTAGTGGACATCAGGATGTTAATAAATGTCCTCTGTAGTGGACATCAGGATGTTAATAAATGTCCTCTGTAGTGGACATCAGGATGTTATTAAATGTCCTCTGTAGTGGACATCAGGATGTTTATAAATATCCTCTGTAGTGGACATCAGGATGTTAATAAATGTCCTCTGTAGTGGACATCAGGATGTTATTAAATGTCCTCTGTAGTGGACATCAAAATGTTATTAAATGTCCTCTGTAGTGGACATCAGGATGTTATTAAATGTCCTCTGTAGTGGACATCAGGATGTTATTAGATATGCTCTGTAGTGGACATCAGGATGTTATTAAATGTCCTCTGTAGTGGACATCAGGATGTTATTAAATGTCCTCTGTAGTGGACATCAGGATGTTATTAAATGTCCTCTGTAGTGGACATCAGGATGTTATTAAATGTCCTCTGTAGTGGACATCAGGATGTTATTAAATGTCCTCTGTAGTGGACATCAGGATGTTATTAAATGTCCTCTGTAGTGGACATCAGGATGTTATTAAATGTCCTCTGTAGTGGACATCAGGATGTTAATAATAAATATCCTCTGTAGTGGACATCAGGATGTTAATAAATGTCCTCTGTAGTGAACATCAGGATGTTATTAAATGTCCTCTGTAGTGGACATCAAGATGTGCTGACTATGTTTTTCCTCCTGTCCTCATTTATTGTCAAAATCTTAATCAGATTTACAATTTTCTTTAACCTTTATTAAACTACGGAGAGTCAGTTAAGAACAAATTCTTATTTACAATGACGGCCTAGGAACAGTGCCTTGTTCAGGGGCAGAAGAACAACTGTTGACCTTGTCAGCTCAGGGATTCGATCTAATAACCTTTCGGTTACTGGCCCAACGCTCTAACCACTAGACTACCTGCTGGTTACTGGCCCAATGCTCTAACCACTAGGCTACCTGCTGGTTACTGGCCCAACGCTCTAACCACTAGGCTACCTGCTGGTTACTGGCCCAACGCTCTAACCACTAGGCTACCTGCTGGTTACTGGCCCAACACTCTAACCACTAGGCTACCTGCTGGTTACTGGCCCAACACTCTAACCACTAGGCTACCTGCTGGTTACTGGCCCAACAGTCTAACCACTAGGCTACCTGCTGGTTACTGGCCCAACGCTCTAACCACTAGGCTATCTGCTGGTTACTGGCCCAACGCTCTAACCACTAGACTACCTGGTGGTTACTGGCCCAACGCTCTAACCACTAGGCTACCTGCTGGTTATTGGCCCAACGCTCTAACCACTAGACTACCTGCTGGTTACTGGCCCAACGCTCTAACCACTAGGCTACCTGCTGGTTACTGGCCCAACGCTCTAACCACTTGGCTACCTGCCAATGTGGTTGATACATTTGGAGAATAAACTTGACCTCCATATCTTGTTTTTGTGTGTTTCTTTATGTACTATACTGTGAAAGAGAGGATTTCAACAGTGTGTGGGCAGAGATCTGAACCGACAGAAAAGAATGCGAGGCCACGTCAACTAATGGAAAACGGATCACAGTTCATAAGGATCACAGTTCATAAAGCTTCTGTCCCAATATTCGACATGTGTTTCCCGGTATGTTTCATGTCTTCTGGATAAGAGCGTCTGCTAAATGACTTAAATGTAATGTAATGTTCTGAGAGAGCTGCTAGTTACATTTGACATGACGGACATATTGTATCGACGTGTGTGGCAACGCAATAACCTCATATAATACACCTTTTGACCAACCATATGTTGACAATGTTATGAACAAAAGCCAAATATGGTGAAAGCCAAATATCTGTTTTTGACAATGACTTTAAAGCACATTTCTTTAGAGAAATACCACAGCTTCCATCATGTATCACTTTGGTCATCTATGATCCTTAACCCACACTGGTCATTTGATGTAGGATTTGCTTCATCATTTCTGTTGGAGATGGAATACATAGAAGCCTGGATTAATCGCCAGCCAGCCAGAGAAGGAAAAACAAAATTCTGCCTTGGGGATTTGACTGTGTGTGTGTGTGTGTGTGTGTGTGTGTGTGTGTGTGGTGAGATTTCTTTGATTGTATTAAGTCTGAAATGTATCATCCATTATTCAAATTAGGACTCAGCATTGATGAATAATTTATGGCCTCAGTGGTTAGGTTACAGAACTCATCAGATGGTCTCTCAGTGGTTAGGCTACAGAACTCAGATGGTCTCTCATTGGTTAGGTTACAGAACTCATCAGATGGTCTCTCAGTGGTTAGGTTACAGAACTCATCAGATGGTCTCTCAGTGGTTAGGTTACAGAACTCATCAGATGGTCTCTCAGTGGTTAGGTTACAGAACTCATCACATGGTCTCTCAGTGGTTAGGCTACAGAACTCATCAGATGGTCTCTCAGTGGTTAGGTTACAGAACTCATCAGATGGTCTCTCAGTGGTTAGGTTACAGAACTCATCAGAAGGTCTCTCAGTGGTTAGGCTACAGAACTCATCAAATGGTCTCTCAGTGGTTAGGCTACAGAACTCAGATGGTCTCTCAGTGGTTAGGTTACAGAACTCATCACATGGTCTCTCAGTGGTTAGGTTACAGAACTTATCAGATGGTCGCTCAGTGGTTAGGTTACAGAACTCATCAGATAGTGACCACTGCAGTGCCCCGGGTGCTTGCCCTGGTCAAAAGTAGTACACTACATAGGGAATAGGGTACATGTGCCATGGTCAAAAGTAGTGGACCCTATAGGGAACAGGGTGCCATTTGGGATGAAGACATTACCATCAGATGGAATAACTCCAGTCTCATAACGCTCCTTATTAGTCACAGTGGTGGTGACCCACTGGAACAGTACCTGTCAGAAAGCAAGTGAGCTAAAACAACTGTGATGCACAAGGTATGAGTAGGGGTGGGGTGAGAGAGAGGGGGGAGGGGGGAGAGAGACAGACAGAGAGGGAGGGAGAGAGCGCAATAGAGAGAGATAAATAGAGAGAGAGATAAATAGAGAGAGAGAGAGAGCGATCGAGAGAGAGAGAGAGAGAGAGAGAGTGTGTGTGGG
>NW_027033219.1:0-5891 GCF_034236695.1 Oncorhynchus nerka | reverse complement strand
GAAGTATGTGTTTATGGTATCTATTGTTTATGTGGAAGTATGTGGGTATGGTGTCTATTGTTTGTGTGTAAGTATGTGTGTATGGTGTCTATTGTTTGTGTGTAAGTATGTGGGTATGGTATCTATTGTTTGTGTGTAAGTATGTGGGTATGGTATCTATTGTTTATGTGGAAGTATGTGGGTATGGTATCTATTGTTTATGTGGAAGTATGTGGGTATGGTATCTATTGTTTGTGTGGAAGTATGTGGGTATGGTGTCTATTGTTTGTGTGGAAGTATGTGTGTATGGTGTCTATTGTTTGTGTGTAAGTATGTGTGTATGGTGTCTATTGTTTGTGTGTATGTACGTACGCATCTATAAAAATGGATGTCTGTGTACTTCAGAACGTTCTCTGAATAAACTGTTCTAACCTTTTACATCAGCTGAGTCTTTGACTAATTATTATTATACCCATGGTCTTATAAACCTCTGGGATTGGTCAAAGCTATTGATTCAGTTGTTCAATATACCCATGAGATCTTATAAACCATAAAGTTTAGTCAAAGCTATTGATTGATTGTTATTATACATGATGTATAAACCTCTGGGATTGGTCAAAGCTATTGATTGATTGTTAATACCTTATGGTCTTATAAACCTCTAAGAGTTGGTGCTATTGATTGGTTATTTATTATGCCCATGATGTATAAACCTCTGGGATTAGTGGGAAAAGCTATTGATTGGTTATTAATATACATGGTCTTATGAAACCTCTGGGATTGGTCAAAGCTATTGATTGATTGTTATTATACCCATGGTCTTATAAACCTCTGGGATTGGTCAAAGCTGATTGATTGTTATTATACCCATGGTCTTATAAACCTCTGGGATTGGTCAAAGCTATTGATTGATTGTTATTATACCCATGGTCTTATAAACCTCTGGGATTGGTCAAAGCTATTGATTGATTGTTATTATACCCATGGTCTTATAAACCTCTGGGATTGGTCAAAGCTATTGATTGATTGTTATTATACCCATGGTCTTATAAACCTCTGGATTGGTCAAAAGCTATTGATTGATTGTTATTATACCCATGGTCTTATAAACCTCTGGGATTGGTCAAAGCTATTGATTGATTGTTATTATACCCATGGTCTTACAAACCTCTGGGATTGGTCAAAGCTATTGATTGATTGTTATTATACCCATGGTCTTATAAACCTCTGGGATTGGTCAAAGCTATTGATTGATTGTTATTATACCCATGGTCTTATAAACCTCTGGGATTGGTCAAAGCTATTGATTGATTGTTATTATACCCATGGTCTTACAAACCTCTTGGGATTGGTTATATACAAAAAAGCTATTGATTGATTGTTATTATACCCATGGTCTTATAAACCTCTGATTGGTCAGAGCTATTGATTGATTGTTATTATACCCATGGTCTTATAAACCTCTGGGATTGGTCAAAGCTATTGATTGATTATTATTATACCCATGGTCTTATACACCTCTGGGATTGGTCAAAGCTATTGATTAATTATTATTATACCCATGGTCTTATAAACCTCTGGGATTGGTCAGCTATTGATTGATTGTTATTATACCCATGGTCTTATAAACCTCTGGGATTGGTCAAAGCTATTGATTAATTGTTATTATACCCATGGTCTTATAAACCTCTGGGATTGGTCAAAGCTATTGATTGATTGTTATTATACCCATGGTCTTATAAACCTCTGGGATTGGTCAAAGCTATTGATTGATTGTTATTATACCCATGGTCTTATAAACCTCTGGGATTGGTCAGAGCTATTGATTGATTGTTATTATACCCATGGTCTTATAAACCTCTGGGATTGACTGTCCAAAACTATTGATTGATTGTTATTATACCCATGGTCTTATAAACCTCTGGGATTGGTCAAAGCTATTGATTGATTGTTATTATACCCATGGTCTTATAAACCTCTGGGATTGGTCAAAGCTATTGATTGATTGTTATTATACCCATGGTCTTACAAACCTCTGGGATTGGTCAAAGCTATTGATTGATTGTTATTATACCCATGGTCTTATAAACCTCTGGGATTGGTCAAAGCTATTGATTGATTGTTATTATACCCATGGTCTTATAAACCTCTGGGATTGGTCAAAGCTATTGATTGATTGTTATTATACCCATGGTCTTATAAACCTCTGGGATTGGTCAAAGCTATTGATTGATTGTTATTATACCCATGGTCTTATAAACCTCAGGGATTGGTCAAAGCTATTGATTAATTGTTATTATACCCATGGTCTTACAAACCTCTGGGATTGGTCAAAGCTATTGATTGATTGTTATTATACCCATGGTCTTATAAACCTCTGGGATTGGTCAGAGCTATTGATTGATTGTTATTATACCTATGGTCTTATAAACCTCTAGGATTGGTCAAAGCTATTGATTGATTGTTATTATACCCATGGTCTTATAAACCTCTGGGATTGGTCAAAGCTATTGATTGATTGTTATTATACCCATGGTCTTATAAACCTCTGGGATTGGTCAAAGCTATTGATTGATTGTTATTATACCCATGGTCTTATAAACCTCTGGGATTGGTCAAGCTATTGATTGATTGTTATTATACCTATGGTCTTATAAACCTCTGGGATTGGTCAAAGCTATTGATTGATTGTTATTATACCCATGGTCTTATAAACCTCAGGGGATTGGTCAAAGCTATTGATTGATTGTTATTATACCCATGGTCTTATAAACCTCTGGGATTGGTCAAAGCTATTGATTGATTGTTATTATACCATGGTCTTATAAACCTCTGGGATTGGTCAAAGCTATTGATTGATTGTTATTATACCCATGGTCTTATAAACCTCTGGGATTGGTCAAAGCTATTGATTGATTGTTATTATACCCATGGTCTTATAAACCTCTGGGATTGGTCAAAGCTATTGATTGATTGTTATTATACCATGGTCTTATAAACCTCTGGGATTGATTAAGCTATTGATTGATTGTTATTATACCCGTGGTCTTATAAACCTCTGGGATTGGTCAAAGCTATTGATTGATTGTTATTATACCCATGGTCTTATAAACCTCTGGGATTGGTCCAAGCTATTGATTGATTGTTATTATACCCATGGTCTTATAAACCTCAGGGATTGGTCAAAATATTGATTAATTGTTATTATGCCATGGTCTTATAAACCTCTGGGATTGGTCAAGCTATTGATTGGTTATTTATACCCTTAGTCTTATAAACCTCTGGGATTGGTCAAAGCTATTGATTGATTGTTATTATACCCATGGTCTTATAAACCTCGGGATTGGTCAAAGCTATTGATTGATTTGTTATTATACCCATGGTCTTATAAACCTCAGGGGATTGGTCAAAGCTATTGATTGATTATTTATTATACCCATGGTCTTACAAACCCTCTGGGATTGGTCAAAGCTATTGATTGATTGTTTAATATACCCATGGTCTTATACACCTCTGGGATTGGTCAAAGCTATTGATTGATTGTTATTATACCCATGGTCTTATACACCTCACAAGTTGGGATTGATTAGAGCTATTGATTGATTATTAATATACCCATGGTCTTACAAACCTCTGGGATTGGTCAAAGCTATTGATTGATTGTTATTATACCATGGTCTTATAAACCTCTGGGATTATTCAGAGCTATTGATTGATTGTTATTATACCCATGGTCTTATAAACCTCTGGGATTGGTCAAAGCTATTGATTGATTATTATTATACCATATGGTCTTATACACCTCTGAATTGGTCAAAGCTATTGATTGATTGTTATTATACCCATGGTCTTATAAACCTCGGGAGTTGGTCAAAGCTATTGATTGATTGTTATTATACCCATGGTCTTACAAACCTCTGGGATTGGTCAAAGCTATTGATTGATTGTTATTATACCCATTGGTGTTATAAACCTCTGTATTATTGATTGATTGTTATTATACCCAAATAAACTGAAGTTAATTAAACTATTGATTGATTGTTTATTATATGGTCTTACAAACCTCTGGGATTGGTCAAAGCTATTGATTGATTGTTATTATACCCATGGTGTTATAAACCTCTGGGATTAGTCAAAGCTGATTATTGATTTGTTATTACACATGGTCTTATAAACCTCTGGGATTGGTCAAAGCTATTGATTGATTGTTATTACCCTTGGTACAGACCTCTGGGATTAGTCAAAGCTATTGATTGATTGTTTAGCTATACCCATGGTCTTATAAACCTCTGGGATTGGTCAAAGCTATTGATTGATTGTTAATATACCCATGATTCTTATAAACCTCTGGGATTGGTCAAAGCTATTGATTGATTGTTATTATACCCATGATCTTATAAACCTCTAGGATTGGTCAAAGCTATTGATTGATTGTTATTATACCCATGATCTTACAAACCTCTGGGATTGGTCAAAGCTATTGATTGATTATTATTGATTGGTGTTGTATACCCTTGGTCTTATAAACCTCTGGGATTGGTCAAAGCTATTGATTGATTGTTATTATACTATGGTCTTACAAACCTACTGGGATTGGTCAAAGCTATTGATTGATTGTTATTATAACACCATGGTCTTATACACCTCTGGGATTGATCAAACTATTGATTGATTGTTATTATGCCATGGTCTTATACACATCTGGGATTGATTGAGCGTGATTAATTATTATTATACACATGGTCTTACAAACCTCTGGGGTTGATTAAACTATTGATTTGATTGTTGTATGCCTTGGTCATATAAACCTCAAGGGATTGGTCGAGCTATTGATTGATTGTTGTGCCATACATGATTCTTATAAACCTGCAAGTTGGTCAGCTATTGATTAGTTGTTGAGCCTACCCATGGTCTTATACACCTCTGGGATTGGTCAAAGCTATTGATTGATTGTTATTATACCCATGGTCTTATACACCTCTGGGATTGGTCAGAGCTATTGATTAATTATTATTATACCCATGGTCTTACAAACCTCTGGGATTGGTCAAAGCTATTGATTGATTGTTATTATACCCATGGTCTTATAAACCTCAGGGATTGGTCAGAGCTATTGATTGATTGTTATTATACCCATGGTCTTATAAACCTCTGGGATTGGTCAAAGCTATTGATTGATTATTATTATACCCATGGTCTTATACACCTCTGGGATTGGTCAAAGCTATTGATTGATTGTTATTATACCCATGGTCTTATAAACCTCTGGGATTGGTCAAAGCTATTGATTGATTGTTATTATACCCATGGTCTTACAAACCTCTGGGATTGGTCAAAGCTATTGATTGATTGTTATTATACCCATGGTCTTATAAACCTCTGGGATTGGTCAAAGCTATTGATTGATTGTTATTATACCCATGGTCTTATAAACCTCGGGGATTGGTCAAAGCTATTGATTGATTGTTATTATACCCATGGTCTTACAAACCTCTGGGATTGGTCAAAGCTATTGATTGATTGTTATTATACCCATGGTCTTATAAACCTCTGGGATTGGTCAAAGCTATTGATTGATTGTTATTATACCCATGGTCTTATAAACCTCTGGGATTGGTCAAAGCTATTGATTGATTGTTATTATACCCATGGTCTTACAGACCTCTGGGATTGGTCAAAGCTATTGATTGATTGTTATTATACCCATGGTCTTATAAACCTCTGGGATTGGTCAAAGCTATTGATTGATTGTTATTATACCCATGGTCTTATAAACCTCTGGGATTGGTCAAAGCTATTGATTGATTGTTATTATACCCATGGTCTTACAAACCTCTGGGATTGGTCAAAGCTATTGATTGATTATTATTATACCCATGGTCTTACAAACCTCTGGGATTGGTCAAAGCTAT
>NW_027033218.1:0-5891 GCF_034236695.1 Oncorhynchus nerka | reverse complement strand
ACGAGAACCAGAGAGAGAGAGAACCAGAGAGAGAGAAAGAGAATCAGAGTCAGAGAGAGATAGAACCAGAGATAGAAAGTCAGAGAGAGAGAGAACCTGAGTCAGAGAGAGAGAGAGAACCAGAGAGAGTCAGAGAGAGAGAGAACCAGAGTCAGAGAGAGAGAGAGTCAGAGAGAGAGAGAGAACCAGAGAGAGAGAGAGAGTCAGAGAGAGAGAACCAGACAGAGAGAGAGAGAACCAGAGTCAGAGAGTCAGAGAGAGAGAGAACCAGAGAGAGAGAGAGAGAGAGAACCAGAGAGAGAGTCAGAGAGAGAGAACCAGAGTCAGAGAGAGAGAACCAGAGTCACAGAGAGAGAGAGAGAGAGAGAACGAGAACCAGAGAGAGAGAGAACCAGAGTCAGAGAGAGAGAGAGAACCAGAGATAGAAAGTCAGAGAGAGAGAGAACCTGAGTCAGAGAGAGAGAGAGAACCGGAGAGAGAGAGAGAGTCAGAGAGAGAGATAGTCAAAGAGAGAGAGAGTCAGAGAGAGAGAACCAGTCAGAGAGAGAGAGAACCAGAGAGAGAGTCAGAGAGAGAGAGAACCAGAGTCAGAGAGAGAGAGAGAACCAGTCAGAGAGTCAGAGAGAGAGAGAACCAGAGTCAGAGAGAGAGAACCAGAGTCACAGAGAGAGAGAGAGAGAGAGAGAGAGAACCAGTCAGAGAGTCAGAGAGAGACAGATAACCAGAGTCAGAGAGAGAGAGAGAACCAGAGTCAGAGAGAGATCAGTCAAGGAGCACAATAATTATTTATGTAACGTGAATAGTTTCATGTGTTGTCTAAAAGCTACATAAGTTAAATATCCAGACACATTTTCTTTATATCTTTCAAAAATCATATTTGAATGTTTCCGACTTGAATGTTCATTACTTGAGACAGAAACCACAGAAGGAGATACAGCCATTAATGGTGTTTCTCATACAGAGCTTTCATTACCCTCTTGAGACAGAAAACACAGAAGGAGATACAGCCATTTCATTACCTTGGACTGACCCGTCCTCCTGATCAAATATCAAAACATGGATGCTTTTTAAAAAGACATGTTATTACCGTATAGCAGTTTGTTTCCTGCTTGACTGTCCTTATCACCCTCTGGAGCAGGGCTGGGCAAACTGTTTGGCTCGTTGGCCCCATTGGGATTTCAAAATTCAATGGAGGTTCGTACAGATTTTGGGGGACCCATTTGTTTGTCAGTCAATTTGCTGTTATTTTAAAATATAAAATAAGGTCCATTATAATGTATATAAATGTATACTGTAGCTCCATTATAATTTCTACATACTTTCTATCTAGCTTTAGTTGTTCAAGAGTGGCCTGAAGTGGGTTTTTTTTCTCCCCGTATGGACTCGGGAGAGACGAAGGTTGAGAGTGAAACACAACCCTGCCAAGGTTGCTTGGCAACTGCTTCTTGACACGATACTTAAGCCCGCCACAGGAGTCGCTAGAGCACGATGGGACAATGGACATCCCGGCCGGCCAAACCCTCCCCTAACCTGGATGATGCTGGGACAATTGTGCGTTGTCTCATGGGTCTCCCGGTCGTGGCCAGCTGCTGTGCCTTAGACCACTGTGCCACTCAGGAGGCCCGGCCTGGAGTGTTTTTAACCAATTATTTATCAGAATTATGGCTTGGGGGGTAGAAGCTGTTCAGGGTCCTGTTGGTTCCAGACTTGGTGCATCGGTTCCTCTTGCCGTGCGGTAGCAGAGCGAACAGTCTATGACTCGAGTGACTGGAGTCTTTGACCATTTTTAGGGCCTTCCTCTGACACCGCCTGGTATAGAAGTCCTGGATGGCAGGAAGCTCGGCTCTAGTGATGTACTGTGCCATACGCACTACTCTCTGTGGCGCCTTGCGGTCGGACGCCAAGCAGTTTCCATACTCAGTGGTGATGCAGCCAGTCAAGATGCACAACCCTGCATCCCCGCCACAATTACTGTTGTTGTTCACGCAATCCAAACACGGTCCATTACAAATCCCATTCTGGGTCAGGTGAGCATCATTTCAAAGCCTGTCCTATTACTAACGTGACTAGCTAAGTTATACAGTAGGATATTACAGTGTTCGGCTTTCAAAATGCAATTCAGGGAAACGGATCATCATTTGAAAGCCTGTCCTATTACTAACGTGACTAGCTAAGTTATACAGTAGGATATTACAGTGTTCGGCTTTCAAAATGCAATTCAGGGAAACGGATCATCATTTGAAAGCCTGTCCTATTACTAACGTGACTAGCTAAGTTATACAATAGGATATTACAGTGTTCGGCTTTCAAAATGCAATTCAGGGAAACGGATCATCATTTTGCCGTGGCGCGTATTCATGGATGCCAAAAAATGTAAAAAAAAAAAAAAAACATAATTTAGCTTTCGTCTCTCTTTGTTTCATAATTTTCCTTCGATTCTCTAGAGCAGTGGTCACCAAACTACGGCCCGCGGGCAGTCTGACCGTCAGCACATTTGGCCCGGCCCTCTGAACAATACCAGAGACGCTATCGAATTTTTCCTATTTGGCCTCCAGAAAAAAAAATCCTAGGCCGACCCTGTCAAAGAGAACGGAATAATGGCGAAAAGGTTAGGTAAGAGAAAATTGATTCAGAATGCAGGGTATTTAACCTGCAGTGGACAAACAATTTTTTTTTGTTCAATGCAAGAAAAGGCTGTTTGTCTCATCTGTCAAGAGACGGTGGCGTATTCAAAGAATACAATCTTCGCCGACACTATGAATCCGTCACAAAGACAAGTACGATAGCTTGCAAGGCCAAATACGAGCAGACAAACTCTCAAAGCAAAAAGTGGACTACTCTCAGCAGAATACATTTGTACGCCAAGCTCAGCTGAACCAGGCATCCGTTCGGGCCAGCTTTCGGGTTGCTAAACTGATAGCAAGAAGTAAGCCTTTCACTGACGGAGAGTTTGTTAAGAAATGTATGGATGCTGTCGCGGAGGAGGTGTGTCCCGAGAAGAGATGCATTTAATGCCGTAAGTCTGTCGGCGGTACAATCACCAGGCGTTGAAGAAATCGGGGGAGTAATGTATATGCCCAGCTGCAGCAGAAGACGAAAGAATTTGACTTTTTTTCATTAGCACTGGATGAGAGCACGGACGTGCAAGACACAGCGCAACTGCTCATTTTTATTCGTGGAGTTAGCGCAAACTTTGAAGATATGCGGAGCTGGCAGCCCTCAAAGTCTCAAGGGACTACAACGGAGAGGATATTTTTGACAAAGTGTGCCAAACCATGGAGAAGTTGGACCTGGACTGGTCAAAGCTAGCTAGCATCACGACTGGCGGGGCTCCTAGCATGGTGGGCGAAACTCGCGGTCTAATAGGACGCATGAACCGGGAAGTTGGAAAAAGGGTCTCACCGCCCCGCTACGAAGTCCACTGCCTAATTCACCAGCAAGCACTGTGCTGCAAAGTGTTGAAGTGGGATTCTGTAATGAAGGTTGTGGTGTCGTGCATAAACTTCATCAGAGCAAAGGGACTTAAACACAGGCAGTTCAAAATTCCTGTCTGAACTGGAGTCTACGCACGGAGATGTGCTGTACTACACAGAGGTCCGATGGCTGAGCCGGGGCAGAGGTTTGAAGGCGTTTTTACGAGCTGCTACCCAGAATTAACGCATTTCTTCATTTAAAAGACAAAACAGTCCCAGAGCTGATCGACAGAATGGAAATGGCACCTCGCATTTTTAACAGACGTGACAGAAATACTTAACAGCCTTAACTTGCAGCTACAAGGCGAGGGGAAACTCATTTGCGACATGTATTCACACATAAAAGCATTTGAGGTGAAATTAGCGCTGCTTTTGGAACAAGTGAAAAGCGCAACCGTCCATCTTCCTGCTACCCAAAACCTGTCGACAGAGAACCCAGCGGTCCCGTTCCCAGCTGAAAAGTGTGTGGAATCACTGGAAATGCTGAAGGCGGAGTTCGGTGTGCGATTCAGTGAACTACATGTTCATGCAAAGAAATCCGTCTTTTTCAGAACCCTTTGTTGCCGACATTGATGAAGCCCAGCCTTCATATCAGTTGAGTTGGCTGAGTTACAGAACTGTGATGTTCTAGAAGAAGACTCATTCAAGCCCAACAGTCTCATTGACTTCTATGCCGCCCTCCCAAGCGACACATATCCAAACATCAAAAAACACGCAATGAAAATGTCCACAGTTTTTGGCAGCACGTATATCTGCGAGAAGAGCCTTTTCTCATGAAACTACGAAAACCAGATGAGATCAAGATTGACAGATGAACATTTGCATCAATTGCTTGAGACTAGCTGTAAACTAGAATGGAACCTGATATTCAACTTCTCACCAGCCAGATGCAGGCCCACAGTTCACACTGATGAACATACATAGGTAAGCTCACTTTTCTGACTTGAATGAGTCATTCTGAGCATAAACAAATATAATCATAATAAAATCTACTGGGATAAAATCCATCTTTACAACCATACTGGTAGTGAAATGTATTGTGCTGTGTAGGTGCTGTATCACTTAGTTCAGTTTCTCAACCTGCTTCTTTTGTGGTTTTCACAGGGAAGTTGATGAGAGAGAGCTGCAAACAGCGGTGTCTACAAGCCTACTGGAACCTACAAAAGGATTATAAGGAAGGAACACAAGAACTTTAAGAGACTGCTCATATGTGTCAGAGAGATTCTGCTCTGACAACTGAGCTGAACTTTTATCTGTTAAGATTGTGCATGGCACGACAGAAAGTTAATGTTCCATGGCTTTTTTTCTATGAAGAACCCAGAGAGAGTTATTTAGTTATTATTTATTTCCTGTTTTTTCTGTGAAGAACTCAGAGAGGGTTATTTAGTTATTATTTATTTCATTAATAGTGTTATTATTTGTTTCCTGACTTTGTTTTCTGTAAAGAACCTGAAGGGTTATTTGGTTATGTGTGGCTTTCTGAAACAATAAAAAATTTAAGCTCCCCTCTGATAAATTACACTTTTTCTGTTACAAACTGACACCGGCCCCCCATCAGAGAGAGGAAAAGTTATGTGGCCTCTGGGAAAAAGTTTGGGGACCCCCTGCTCTAGAGGCTGAATGTATCTCACTGGAAAGCATTAGAGTGGCGAAACAGCGCCCCTCTGTCTCTGTATGTGTAGGCCATGTATCTGATGCTGTCTGGTCATAAAGAGTATGACATTGTTGCCGCCCGTAGCATTGAAGGCAACATTTGCGGAAGTCGAGCATTTGGCCTCCCTTTGATGGAGATAGAGATTAGATTTGTGGTTTTACTTCATTCTCCGTACTATTGTGGTGTAAAGGCTATTCTGATTCAAACATGAATTAATCCACATTGTGGCACTGGACTAAGAGGATGGAAGTTCAATATGTTACTAGATGTAGTAGGCTGTTAACTCGCTGGCTCATTGTTGCCCATGAAAGTTAGTTTAGCGAGCAAACATTTTAGCGAGGTAGCCTTGGACAACAAAACTAAAAGCGTGTACAGTATGACAGTGATACTGATTTAACATATGTTTAGTCCGTGGCATTTCTCTACTTACAGGGTAAGTGTTTTTTCTACTTACACACACACACACACACACACACACACACACACTATTCATAAACTCTATAAAGCCTCCATTAGTACGCAGTCACCTCCTGCCCTATACCAACCTCTCTATAACACACACACACACACACACACACACACACACACACACACACACACACACACACACACACACACACACACACACACACACTATTCATAAACTCTATAAAGCCTCCATTAGTACGCAGTCACCTCCTGCCCTATACCAACCTCTCTATAACACACACACACACACACACACACACACACACACACACACACACACACACACACACACACAC
>NW_027033217.1:0-5891 GCF_034236695.1 Oncorhynchus nerka | reverse complement strand
ATTCTGCTGAGGTTGATTCTGCTGGGGTTGATTCTGGGGCTGATACTGGGGCTGGAGGCTGATTCTGGGGCTGGGGCTGATCCTCTGAGAGGATTGATTCTGGGGCTGGAGGGCTGATTCTGGGGCTGAGGCTGATTCTGCTGAGGCTGATGCTGATCTGCTGAGGCTGATTCTGGGGCTGAGGCTGATTCTGGGGCTGAGGCTGATTCTGCGGGAGAGTTGATTCTGCAGGGCTGATTCTGCGAGGTTGATTCTGGGCTGATTCCGGGCTGAGGCTGATTCTGGGGCTGAGGCTGATTCTCTGAGGTTGAGTCTCTGGGGCTGAGGCTGCTGAGGTTGATTCTGGGGCTGGGGCTGAGGCTGCTGAGGTTGATTCTGGGGCTGAGGGCTGATTCTGCTGAGGTTGATTCTGGGGCTGAGGCTGATTCTGCTGAGGTTGATTCTGGGGCTGAGGCTGATTCTGCTGAGGTTGATTCTGGGGCTGGGGCTGATTCTGCTGAGAGGTTGATACTGGGGCTGAGAGCTGATTCTGGGCTGAGGCTGATTCTGGGGCTGAGAGCTGATTCTGGGGCTGAGAGCTGATTCTGGGCTGAGGCTGATTCTGGGAGCTGAGGCTAGATTCTGCTGAGGCTGATACTGATTCTGGGACTGATTCTGGGGCTGATTCTGGGGCTGAGGCTGATTCTGCTGAGGCTGATACTGATTCTGTGAGGCTGAGTTCTACTGAGGGTTGATACTGCTGAGGCTGATACTGCTGAGGTTGGTTCTGGGGCTGAGGCTGATTCTGCTGAGGCTGATTCTGGGGCTGAGGCTGATTGCTGGGCTGAGGTTGATTCTGCTGAGGTTGATTCTGGAGCTGAGGCTGATTCTGCTGAGGCTGATTCTAGGAGCTGAAGCCCCAATTCTACTGAAGTTGAGATTCTGAGCTGAGCTGATTCTGCAGGGGTGATTCTAGGCACAAGGCTGATTCTCTGAGTTTGATTCTGGGGCTGAGAGCTGATTCTGGGGCTGATTCTGAGGTTGATTCTGGGGCTGGAGGCTGATTCTGCTGAGGCTGATTCTGGGGCTGATTCTGCTGAGGCTGGGATTCTGGGGCTGAGGCTGATTCTGGGGCTGAGGCTGCTGAGGTTGATTCTGGGCTGAGAGCTGAGGCTGATGAGGCTGATTCTGGGGCTGAGGCTGATTCTCTGAGGTTGATTCTCTGGGGCTGAGGCTGCTGAGGTTGATTCTGGGGCTGGGGCTGAGGCTGCTGAGGTTGATTCTGGGGCTGCTGAGGCTGATTCTCTGAGGTTGATTCTGGGGCTGAGCTGATTCTGCTGAGGTTGATTCTGGGGCTGAGGCTGATTCTGCTGAGGTTGATTCTGGGGCTGGGGCTGATTCTCTGAGGTTGGGATTCTGGGGCTGAGGCTGATTCTGCTGAGGTTGATTCTGGGGCTGAGGCTGATTCTGGGGCTGAGGCTGATTCTGGGGCTGAGGCTGATTCTGCTGAGGCTGATACTGATTCTGGGATTGATTCTCGAGGCTGATTCTGGGGCTGAGGCTGATTCTGCTGAGGCTGATACTGATTCTGGGGCTGATTCTACTGAGGCTGATACTGCTGAGGCTGATACTGCTGAGGTTGGTTCTGGGGCTGAGGTTGATTCTGCTGAGGCTGATTCTGGGGCTGAGGCTGATTGTGCTGAGGTTGATTCTGCTGAGGTTGATTCTGGGGCTGAGGCTGATTCTGCTGAGGTTGATTCTGGGGCTGAGGCTGATTCTGCTGAGGTTGATACTGGGGCTGAGGCTGATTCTGGGGCTGAGGCTGATTCTGGGGCTGAGGCTGATTCTGGGGCTGAGGCTGATTCTGCTGAGGTTGATTCTGGGGCTGATTCTGCTGAGGTTGATTCTGGGGCTGATTCTGGGGCTGAGGCTGATTCTGGGGCTGAGGCTGATTCTGCTGAGGTTGATTCTGGGGCTGATTCTGCTGAGGTTGATTCTGCTGAGGTTGATTCTGGGGCTGATTCTCTGAGGTTGATTCTGGGGCTGAGGCTGATTCTGCTGAGGCTGATTCTGGGGCTGGGGCTGATTCTGCTGAGGCTGATTCTGGGGCTGAGGCTGATTCTGGGGCTGAGGCTGCTGAGGTTGATTCTGGGGCTGGGGCTGAGGCTGCTGAGGTTGATTCTGGGGCTGAGGCTGATTCTCTGAGGTTGATTCTGGGGCTGAGGCTGCTGAGGTTGATTCTGGGGCTGGGGCTGAGGCTGCTGAGGTTGATTCTGGGGCTGAGGCTGATTCTCTGAGGTTGATTCTGGGGCTGAGGCTGATTCTGCTGAGGTTGATTCTGGGGCTGATTCTGCTGAGGTTGATTCTGGGGCTGAGGCTGATTCTCTGAGGTTGATTCTGGGGCTGAGGCTGATTCTGCTGAGGTTGATTCTGGGGCTGAGGCTGATTCTGCTGAGGTTGATTCTGGGGCTGGGGCTGATTCTCTGAGGTTGATTCTGGGGCTGAGGCTGATTCTGCTGAGGTTGATTCTGGGGCTGAGGCTGATTCTGGGGCTGAGGCTGATTCTGGGGCTGAGGCTTATTCTGGGGCTGAGGATGATTCTGGGGCTGAGGCTTATTCTGGGGCTGAGGATGATTCTGGGACTGAGGCTGATTCTGCTGAGGTTGATTCTGGGGCTGAGGTTGATTCTGGGGCTGAGGCTGATTCTGCTGAGGTTGATTCTGGGGCTGAGGCTGATTCTGCTGAGGTTGATTCTGGGGCTGAGGCTGATTCTCTGAGGTTGATTCTGGGGCTGAGGCTGCTGAGGTTGATTCTGGGGCTGGGGCTGAGGCTGCTGAGGTTGATTCTGGGGCTGAGGCTGATTCTCTGAGGTTGATTCTGGGGCTGAGGCTGATTCTCTGAGGTTGATTCTGGGGCTGAGGCTGCTGAGGTTGATTCTGGGGCTGGGGCTGAGGCTGCTGAGGTTGATTCTGGGGCTGAGGCTGATTCACTGAGGTTGATTCTGGGGCTGAGGCTGATTCTGCTGAGGTTGATTCTGGGGCTGAGGCTGATTCTGCTGAGGTTGATTCTGGGGCTGGGGCTGATTCTCTGAGGTTGATTCTGGGGCTGAGGCTGATTCTGCTGAGGTTGATTCTGGGGCTGATTCTGCTGAGGTTGATTCTGGGGCTGAGGCTGATTCTCTGAGGTTGATTCTGGGGCTGAGGCTGATTCTGCTGAGGTTGATTCTGGGGCTGAGGCTGATTCTGCTGAGGTTGATTCTGGGGCTGGGGCTGATTCTCTGAGGTTGATTCTGGGGCTGAGGCTGATTCTGCTGAGGTTGATTCTGGGGCTGAGGCTGATTCTAGGGCTGAGGCTGATTCTAGGGCTGAGGATGATTCTGGGGCTGAGGCTTATTCTGGGGCTGAGGATGATTCTGGGGCTGAGGCTGATTCTGCTGAGGTTGATTCTGGGGCTGGGGCTGATTCTCTGAGGTTGATTCTGGGGCTGAGGCTGATTCTGCTGAGGTTGATTCTGGGGCTGAGGCTGATTCTGGGGCTGAGGCTGATTCTGGGGCTGAGGCTTATTCTGGGGCTGAGGATGATTCTGGGGCTGAGGCTTATTCTGGGGCTGAGGATGATTCTGGGGCTGAGGCTGATTCTGCTGAGGTTGATTCTGGGGCTGAGGTTGATTCTGGGGCTGAGGCTGATTCTGCTGAGGTTGATTCTGGGGCTGAGGCTGATTCTGCTGAGGTTGATTCTGGGGCTGAGGCTGATTCTCTGAGGTTGATTCTGGGGCTGAGGCTGCTGAGGTTGATTCTGGGGCTGGGGCTGAGGCTGCTGAGGTTGATTCTGGGGCTGAGGCTGATTCTCTGAGGTTGATTCTGGGGCTGAGGCTGATTCTGCTGAGGTTGATTCTGGGGCTGGGGCTGAGGCTGCTGAGGTTGATTCTGGGGCTGAGGCTGATTCTCTGAGGTTGATTCTGGGGCTGAGGCTGATTCTGCTGAGGTTGATTCTGGGGCTGAGGCTGATTCTGCTGAGGTTGATTCTGGGGCTGGGGCTGATTCTCTGAGGTTGATTCTGGGGCTGAGGCTGATTCTGCTGAGGTTGATTCTGGGGCTGATTCTGCTGAGGTTGATTCTGGGGCTGAGGCTGATTCTCTGAGGTTGATTCTGGGGCTGAGGCTGATTCTGCTGAGGTTGATTCTGGGGCTGAGGCTGATTCTGCTGAGGTTGATTCTGGGGCTGGGGCTGATTCTCTGAGGTTGATTCTGGGGCTGAGGCTGATTCTGCTGAGGTTGATTCTGGGGCTGAGGCTGATTCTGGGGCTGAGGCTGATTCTGGGGCTGAGGCTTATTCTGGGGCTGAGGATGATTCTGGGGCTGAGGCTTATTCTGGGGCTGAGGATGATTCTGGGGCTGAGGATGATTCTGCTGAGGTTGATTCTGGGGCTGGGGCTGATTCTCTGAGGTTGATTCTGGGGCTGAGGATGATTCTCTGAGGTTGATTCTGGGGCTGAGGCTGCTGAGGTTGATTCTGGGGCTGGGGCTGAGGCTGCTGAGGTTGATTCTGGGGCTGAGGCTGATTCTCTGAGGTTGATTCTGGGGCTGAGGCTGATTCTCTGAGGTTGATTCTGGGGCTGGGGCTGAGGCTGCTGAGGTTGATTCTGGGGCTGAGGCTGATTCTCTGAGGTTGATTCTGGGGCTGAGGCTGATTCTGCTGAGGTTGATTCTGGGGCTGAGGCTGATTCTGCTGAGGTTGATTCTGGGGCTGGGGCTGATTCTCTGAGGTTGATTCTGGGGCTGAGGCTGATTCTGCTGAGGTTGATTCTGGGGCTGATTCTGCTGAGGTTGATTCTGGGGCTGAGGCTGATTCTCTGAGGTTGATTCTGGGGCTGAGGCTGATTCTGCTGAGGTTGATTCTGGGGCTGAGGCTGATTCTGCTGAGGTTGATTCTGGGGCTGGGGCTGATTCTCTGAGGTTGATTCTGGGGCTGAGGCTGATTCTGCTGAGGTTGATTCTGGGGCTGAGGCTGATTCTGGGGCTGAGGCTGATTCTGGGGCTGAGGCTGATTCTGGGGCTGAGGCTGATTCTGCTGAGGTTGATTCTGGGGCTGAGGTTGATTCTGGGGCTGAGGCTGATTCTGCTGAGGTTGATTCTGGGGCTGAGGCTGATTCTGCTGAGGTTGATTCTGGGGCTGAGGCTGATTCTGCTGAGGTTGATTCTGGGGCTGAGGCTGATTCTGCTGAGGTTGATTCTGGGGCTGAGGCTGATTCTGGGGCTGAGGTTGATTCTGGGGCTGAGGCTGATTCTGGGGCTGAGGATGATTCTGGGGCTGAGGCTGATTCTGCTGAGGTTGATTCTGGGACGCTCGAGGTTGATTCTGGGGCTGAGGCTGATTCTGCTGAGGTTGATTCTGGGGCTGGGGCTGATTCTGCTGGGGTTGATTCTGGGGCTGAGGCTGATTCTCTGAGGTTGATTCTGGGGCTGAGGCTGCTGAGGTTGATTCTGGGGCTGGGGCTGAGGCTGCTGAGGTTGATTCTGGGGCTGAGGCTGATTCTCTGAGGGTTGATTCTGGGGCTGAGGCTGATTCTCTGAGAGTTGATTCTGGGGCTGAGGCTGATTCTGCTGAGGTTGATTCTGGGGCTGGGCTGATTCTGCTGAGGTTGATTCTGGGGCTGAGGCTGATTCTCTGAGGTTGATTCTGGGGCTGAGGCTGATTCTGGTGAGGTTGATTCTGGGGCTGAGGCTGATTCTGCTGAGGTTGATTCTGGGGCTGGGGGCTGATTCTCTGGAGGTTGATTCTGGGGCTGAGGCTGATTCTGCTGAGGTTGATTCTGGGGCTGAGGCTGATTCTGCTGAGGTTGATTCTGGGCTGAGGCTGATTCTGCTGAGGTTGATTCTGGGGCTCGATTCTGGGGCTGAGGCTGATTCTGGGG
>NW_027033216.1:0-5889 GCF_034236695.1 Oncorhynchus nerka | reverse complement strand
AACAGGGCTCCGGGCAGCCGAGCGGAAATGGAGGAAAACTCGCCTCCCTGCGGACCTGGCATCCTTTCACTCCTCCTCTCTACATTTTCCTCCTCTGTCTCTGCTGCTAAAGCCACTTTCTACCACGCTAAATTCAAGCATCTGCCTCTAACCTAGGAAGCTCTTTGCCACCTTCTCCTCCCTCTTGAATCCTCCTCCCCTCCCCCTCTCCTCCCTCTCTGCAGATGACTTCGTCAACATTTGGAAAAGAAGGTCGACGACATCCGATCCTCGCTTGCTAAGTCAAACGACACCGCTAGTTCTGCTCACACTGCCCTACCCTGTGCTCTGACTCTCTTTCTCCCTCTCTCTCCAGATGACATCTCGCGTCTTGTAGAATGACGGCCGCCCAACAACCTGCCCTTGACCCTATCCTCCTCTCTTCTCCAGACCATCTCCTCGTGACCTTCTCCCGCACCTCACCTCGCTCATCAACTCATCCCTGACCGCACAGCTCACGCCCACTCCCGTCTTCAAGAGCGAGAGTTGCACCCCTTCTGAAAAACCTACACTCGATCCCTCCGATGTCAACAACTACAGACCAGTATCCCTTCTTTCTTTTTCTCTCCAAACTCTGAACGTGCCGCCCTGGCCAGCTCTCCCGCTATCTCTCAGAATGACCTTCTTGATCCAAATCAGCCAGGTTTCAAGACTAGTCATTCAACTGAGACTGCTCTTCTCTGTATCACGGAGGCGCTCCACTGCTAAAGCTAACTCTCTCTCCTCTGCTCTCATCCTTCTAGACCTATCGGCTGCCTTCGATACTGTGAACCATCAGATCCTCCTCTCCACCCTCTCCGAGTTGGGCATCTCCGCGCCGCCCCACGCTTTGATTTGCCCTACCTGACAGGTCGCTCTACCAGGTGGCGTGGCAGAATCCGTCTCCTCACCACGCAACTTTCACCACCTGGTGTCCTGGGCTCTGTTCTAGCCTCTCCTATTCTCGCTATACACCAAGTCACTTGGCTCTGTCATAACCTCACATGGTCTCTCCTATCATTGCTACAGGAGACTGACACGCAATTAATCTTCTCCTTCCTTCTGATGACCAGGTGGCTAACGATCTCTGCATGTCTGGCAGACATATCCCAGTGTGGATGACGGATCACCACCTCAAAAGCTGAACCTCGGCAAGACGAGCTGCTCCTCCTCCCGAAGGACTGCCCGTTCATGATCTCGCCATCACGGTTGACAACTCCATTGTGTCCTCTCCCAGAGCGCGCTAAGAACCTTGGCGTGATCCTGGACAACACCCTGTCGTTCTCAAACAACATCAGGCGGTGGCCCGTTCCTGTCAGGTTCATGCTCTACAACATCCGCAGAGTCGACCCTTTTCACACAGGAACGGCGCAGGTCCTAATCCAGGCACTTGTCATCTCCTCGGCCTGGATTACTGCAACTAAGCTGTTGGCTGGGCCCCTGCCTGGCCATTAAAAGCCCTACAACTCATCCAGAACGCCGCAGCCCGTCTGGTGTTCAACCTTCCAAGTTCTCTCACGTCACCCCGCTCCTCCGCTCTCTCCACTGGCTTCCAGTTGAACTCAGCATCCGCTACAAGACCATGGTGCTGCTTCACGGAGCTGTGAGGAATGGGTGCACCTCAGTACCTCCAGGCTCTGATCAGGCCCTACACCCAAACAAGGGCACTGTGTTCATCCACCTCTGGCCTGCCTCGCCTCCCTACCACTGAGGAAGTACAGATCCCGCTCAGCCCAGTCAAAACTGTTCGCTGCTCTGGCCCCCCAATAGTGGAACAAACTCCTCACGACGCCAGGACAGCGGAGTCAATCACCACCTTCCGAGACACCTGAAACCCCACCTCTTTAAGGAATAACTAGGATAGGATAAAGTAATCCTTCTCCCCCTTAAAAAGACCTAGATGCACTATTGTAAAGTGGCTGTTCCACTGGATGTCATAAGGTGAATGCACCAATTTGTAAGTCGCTTCTGGATAAGTAGCGTCTGTAAATGACTTAAATGTAAATGTATGTATCTAGAGAACCACGCTGCATTTTGTCCTCCTTTCGACACAAGAAACCGTAACATTCGTGATTATATTTATTTAACGCATAAATAATACCTGATACAAGAAAAATGTATACACAGTATAAAAGTGCATTCTAAGAGAAAATAAGTGCAATTTTACTAAAAATTGATTACACTGATTTCCACAAAATCATTGAACTACATTTCAATATTTGTCCGTGCCAGTAAAATGTTTTATATGCTATAAAACAGTCAATATCTGATGGATTATAATTACAAAAGTTTTAAATATTTTCATCAATTGTCCAACTATTTAATTTAATGGAATTATTTTTAAACATTTTAAAATGTAGATGACCATTGTCAAATGTGTGATATAAACAACCTCATTTTGACAGAGACACACTATGAAAAAACAACACCTCCCCCTCCTCGGTTTGTCCCTCAGTCTCTCTCTCAGGACAGCAACAAGACATTCAGCCTATTTAGAGCAGACTACCATGTTTGCCCTATCGGCCCCGCCCTATCAAGGCTTTTAAAAATGGCAGGCGTGAAAGTAAAAAGGCCCCAGGCCCTTTCTCTATCTCTCTCCTCCTCACTTCTAGATATTGCCCTGTCACTGTAGCGATCCATTAGATCCAGGCAGCTTTTAGCCCTCCTGCAGACTCGTCCTGACCACTTTTACTGTGACCTCCGCCACCCTCCCTGTTGCCGCCGACAAGCTGCCATAAAAGGCCATAGGTTATAGGGTCAGTGTGTTGGGTGTGTTGTTTGTGTGTGTGATATTCTTATGGATCAGACACGTAAAAGAAGATCCTGCAACAGAGAACAAGGGAATTTCATACGGATCCTGGTTAAACAAGTACACGTTTGTTCACGCGTGTGGTGTCTGCATGTGTGTAAGCGGGTTTTGTTTTCAACCACAACCTCAGTCTTAATAATTGTAAAGTCTGGAGTTTTTTAACCTCCACTCTCTAAGGGATCCCAGAGGCCTTTCAATGCTCAGAGGTACTGAAGTCGTTCACAGCTCTGTTCTGATCTCTAACAAGCCCAGAGATTGAAACTCTGCAGCAGCCAGAGTATTACTAAGACATCATGAAGATACTGCATTGATCATTCTAAAAACAAGAGAACAATCACATGCAGTGCGTGCTCATTTCAAACAGAGGCGCAGAAATATACACAAAAGCCATTTTGTCAAGGATATCTATTAGTTGTATGGGCACCTTTGTTGCCAATCAGGTACCTCAGCAATTAAAATCAAAAGCTAAACACACTAACATACACAAACCAAAAAACAAAGGGACACTGAGCCTTTTTGTCATCAGCAATGCATATATCACTTAACAAAATTGATCAATATACATCACATATCTACCACAGTAAAAACCCAGAAAATCACAAAACTAAAAACACTACTTGTGTTATTCTTTGCAGATACAGTATATTGCATATGAAATTTTATTTAGTAAATAAAACTGAACTAAAATAAACTAAAATTACAACAACATTTAGTAAACTGAAATAAAAAATGGAAAAACTAATTGAGCATTGAAACTGTTAATTATTTGACTGTAAACAAACCAAATCAATTAAACATAAAATGTTGTTTTTTTCCCAAAGGGGTTTCTCAAGCTGTTTATGGGGTTTCAAGCTTTCTGAATCTGACAGGTAAACGCTTCCAGTAGAGATGTACAATGTTTTAAATGTCTAGCTTGCATCACAAATTACTTAGCTCAGTAGCTAAGAGGTAAGAAATTGAGGATTCAGCAAAAATGTGAAACCATAAAGTACTGGAAAGTATTCAGACCTTTTGACTTATTCCACATATTGATATTCTAAATGTACTAAACATTTTTTCCTCAACAACCTACGCACAATATCCCATAATGACAAAGCAAAATAGTTTTTAGATATTTTTGAAAACTTAAATATTGTATTTACAATACACTATCTACCAAATGCTTTTAGAACACCTACTCATTTAAGGGTTTTTCTTAATTTTTTACTTTTTCTACATTGTAGAATAATAGTGAAGACATCACTGTCGTAGATATTTCCTATTTATTCCTATCCCAACGTCTAAGAAATGTTATAGTAAGATTACATTTTAGGTAGTCTGAGGAATAAATAGAATGTATTTGACGCTTGAAACAAAGTTAGAGCAGATTTTCGGATTCCTTTTCTTGCATGTTGAACTAGTGATTACTCAAATCGACAGAACAAAACAGACTCTGGGATACAAAGAAGGGATTTTATTTAACAAAACAACACATGTTAAAGCTAACCCTTTGGATGACAAAATCAGAGGGGAAAGATTTTCAAAATTATGAATGATTTAAGAATTTGTGAATTTGAAACCTGTGACGGTGGAAAAATATTTTGATCTGAGGTGCAGTCCTCAAAAAATCGCCTGGCATGCTTTCACTGTAATAGCTACTGTCAATCGGACAGTGCAGTCAGATTAAAAATAATTTAAGCTTTCAACCAATATAAGACACTTGTTTGTACCAAAATATTTAATATTTATTACATTTAATATAAATATTATATTTAATTTTTATTCAGCTTACTTTTGCATTGAATACAGCTCACCTTCTTGCAAGACGCCAGGTTTGGTGCACAACTGTATTTGGGGAGTGTCTCCTATTTCTTTTTCGTAAAGATCCTTCAACTCATAAGTTCAATGGGAGCATCGCTGCACAGCAATTTTCAGGTCTCTCCAGAGATGTTTGATCGGGTTAAAGTCCGGGCTCTGGCTCGGCCACTCACGGAGATTGAGAGACTTGTCCCAAACTACGAAAGGTCTTGCTGTGTGTGCTTAAGGTCTCTGGAGAGAGGTTTAACGACAGATTTTTCAGCTGATACTGATTATTGAAGGATCCTAAAAAGCTGATAACCCATTAATCAGATAATTCTTAAATGTTGTAGCTTAGCTAGCTAGCCATTTCACATTGAGCATAACTAGCCCAATCCCGGAGATGATAGGCTTGAAGTCATAAACAGCTCAATGCTTCAAGCATTGCGAAGAGCTGCTGGCAAACACATGAAAGTGTTTTGAATGAATGTTACTTAGCCTGCTGCTGCCTACTCATCGCCAGTCGATCTTACTTCCCATCAAATATCAAATCAGAGACTTAATTATAACATAATAACACAGCCTTGTTCATTAATATGGTCAACTGAAACTATCATTTCGAAAAACAAACGTTTATTCTCTCAGTGAATACTTGGATGGCATCCCTAAGTCTAAATATTGCTGTTACATTGTACAAACTTCAATATTATGTCATAATTATGTACATCTTGGCAAATTAATTACGGTCTTTGTTTAGGTTCTTGGACTTCTACACAGTTTGCAACGTTGCCAGGCTAATTCAAATTGCTGCATATACCCCGACTTAATGTGCATGGAACGAAGAGAAGTGACACAATTTCCATAATTATAAGAAATTCATGTTAGCAGGCAATATTAACTAAATATGCAGTGGTTTAAAAATATATACTTAGTGTATTAATTAAAAAGGCATTCAAGGTTATGGTTAGGAATGAACGACAGTGCTAAATCACCACCGCTTAAGAAGTAGGCTGTGATTTGACGAGAAATTAACAGGCAACCGTATTTGATTATATGCAAAACGAGACTTTAGATAAACTAGTAATATCATCAACCATGTGTAGTTAACTAGTGATTATGTGAAGATTACTAGTTATTTATAAGTTTAATGCTAGCTAGCAACTTGTCTATTTCTTGCTGCCTCGTATAACAGGTAGTCAGCCTGCCACAGGCCTTGATGCAATGTGGCAGGTGAGTAGCATTGGACTAGTAAACGGAAGGCTGCAAACAAATCCCAGAGCTGACAA
>NW_027033215.1:0-5889 GCF_034236695.1 Oncorhynchus nerka | reverse complement strand
CCCAACCACCACCACCCTCCCTAGTCCCATCTCAACCCCAAATCAACTAACCAACCCCCAACCACCACCACTCTCCTAGTCCCATCTCAACCCCAAATCAACTAACTAACCCCCCAACCACCACCCTCCTAGTCCATCTCAACTCAAATCAACTAACTAACCCCCAATACCACCACCCTCCTGGTCCATCTCAACTCAACCCAAATCCAGTTAACTAACTAACTAACTAACTAACCCCCAATACCACCACCCTCCCTAGTCCCATCTCAACCCCAAATCAACTAATCCAACCCCAACCACCACCACTCCTAGTCCCATTCGGCCCCTAAATCAACTAACCAATTCCCCAACCACCACCCACCTCTCCAATCATCTCAACTTCCAATCCCAAATCAACTAACTAACTCTCAACTACCACTACCTCTCATTCCATTCAACCCTAATCAACTAACTAACTCAAAACCACTACCTTCCTAGTCTCATTCTAAATTTCTTAAATCAACTAATCCAACCTCTAACCACCACCACTCCTCCTAGTCCCATCTTCAACTCATAAATAACTAATAATTGTAATCAACCACTACCTACCTTCCTAGTTCCATCTTTAAACCAAATCAATTAACTAACCCCAACCACCACCTCCCTCCTAGTCCATTCAACCCTAAATCAACTAACTAACCCCAAACTACCACCACCTTCCTATCCACCCCAACACCAAATCAACTAACTAAATTTCATAACCACCACCACCTTCCTAGTCCTATCTCTAACTCTAAATCAATTAACTAACTAACCAACCACCACCACCACCTGTCCCATCGCAACCTCTAAATCAATCAACAACTTTCAATAACCACCACTACCTCTAGTCCCATCTCAACTCAAATCAACTAACTAACCCTCAACCACACTACCTTCCTAGTTCATCTTAACTCCAACAATTCAATTAACTTCAACCACCACCAACTCTTCCAGTCCATCTTGAATCTTCAAATCACCTCAACCAACTTCAACCACCACTACCTCCTAGTCCCATCTTCAACCTAAATCAACTAACTAACTTAACCACCACTACTTTCCTAGTTCCATTTTCAACTTAAAATCAACATACTAACCCCAACCACCACCACCTCCTAGTCCCATTCTCAACCTCCAAATCACCATCCATCCCCAACCACCACCACCTTCCTAGTCCCATCTCTCAACTCAACCCCAAATCAATTAACTAACTAACTAACTAACTAACCCCCAACCACCACCACCCTCCTAGTCCCATCTCAACCCCAAATCAAACCAACTAACCCCAACCACCACCACCCTCCTAGTCCCATCTCAACCCCAAATCAACTAAACAAACCCCAACCACCACCACAACTCTCCTCCTAGTCCAATCTCAACTCCAGGTATACTTCCGCGCCAATAAGAGATACCGCCTCGGCCATGCCTCCAGAAACCATGCAGTTTTTACCATTGCATATTTCTGCATATAACTTATGTCATCTTAGGTTTTATTACATGCCAGTCGAAGAACTATCATTTGCAGATCAGCTCAACCACTATCAGTGTCGATCAACATGAGCCAAGCACGCGATCCTGTGTTCTGCCTTACAAACAGGACAACGGAATGGATCGCATGCAGCGACCCACAAACGACTCCCGAAAAAGAGGGGAAAGCGTGGCGGTCTTCTGGTCAGACTCCGACAAGGGCACATCGCGCACCACTCCCCAGCATTCTTCTTGCCAATGTCCAGTCTCTTGACAACAAGGTTGATGAAATCCGAGCAAGGTAGCATTCAGAGGGACATCAGAGACTGCAATGTTCTCTGCTTCACGGAAACATGGCTTACTGGGAAGACGCTATCCGATCGGTGCAGCCAACGGGTTTCTCCACGCACGCGTCGACAGAAACAAACATCTTTCTGGTAAGAAGAGTGGCGGGCGTATGCCTCATGACTAACGAGACATGGTGTGATGAAGGAAACATACAGGAACTCAAATCCTTCTGTTCACCTGATTTAGAATTCCTCACAATCAAATGTAGACCGCATTATCTTCCAAGAGAATTCTCTTCGATTATAATCACAGCCGTATATATCCCCCAAGCAGACACATCGATGGCTCTGAGCGAACTTTATTTAACTCTTTGCAAACTGGAAACCATTTATCCGGAGGCTGCATTCATTGTAGCTGGGGATTTTAACAAAGCTAATCTGAAAACAAGACTCCCTAAATTTTATCAGCATATCGATTGCGCAACCAGGGGTGGTAAAACCTTGGATCATTGTTACTCTAACTTCATGACGCATATAAGGCCCTGCCCCGCCCCCTTTCGGAAAAGCTGACCACGACTCCATTTTGTTGATCCCTGCCTACAGGCAGAAACTTAAACAAGAGGCTCCCACGCTGAGGTCTGTCCAACGCTGGTCAGACCAAGCTGACTCCACACTCAAGACTGCTTCCATCACGTGGACTGGGACATGTTTCGTATTGCGTCAGATAAAAATATTGACGAATACGCTGATTCGGTGTGCGAGTTCATTAGAACGTGCGTTGAAGATGTCGTTCCCATAGATGATAAAAAACATTCCCTAACCAGAAACCGTGGATTGATGGCAGCATTCGCGTGAAACTGAAAGCGAACCACTGCTTTTAATCAGGGCAAGGTGTCTGGCAACATGACCGAATACAAACAGTGCAGCTATTCCCTCCGCAAAGGCTATTAAACAAGCTAAGCGTCAGTACAGAGACAAAGTAGAATCTCAATTCAACGGCTCAGACACAAGAGGCATGTGGCAGGGTCTACAGTCAATCACGGACTACAAGAAGAAACCCAGCCCAGTCACGGACCAGGATGTCTTGCTCCCAGGCAGACTAAATAACTTTTGCCCGCTTTGAGACAATACAGTGCCACTGACACGGCCTGCAACGAAAACATGCGGTCTCTCCTTCACTGCAGCCGAGGTAAGTAAGACATTTAAACGTGTTAACCCACGCAAGGCTGCAGGCCCAGACGGCATCCCCAGCCGCGCCCTCAGAGCATGCAGACCAGCTGGCTGGTGTGTTTACGGACATATTCAATCGAATCCCTATACCAGTCTGCTGTTCCCACATGCTTCAAGGGCCACCATTGTTCCTGTTCCCAGAAAGCTAAGGTAACTGAGCTAAACGACTACCGCCCCCGTAGCACTCACTTCCCGTCATCATGAAGTGCTTTGAGAGACTAGTCAAGGACCATATCACCTCCACCCTACCTGACACCCTAGACCCACTCCAATTTGCTTACCGCCCAAATAGGTCCACAGACGATGCAATCTCAACCACACTGCACACTGCCTAACCCACCTGGACAAGAGGAATACCTATGTGAGAATGCTGTTCATCGACTACAGCTCGGCATTCAACACCATAGTACCCTCAAGCTCGTCATCAAGCTCGAGACCCTGGGTCTCGGCCCGCCCTGTGCAACTGGGTACTGGACTTCCTGACGGGCCGCCCCCAGGTGGTGAGGGTAGGCAACAACATCTCCTCCCGGCTGATCCTCAACACGGGGCCCCACAAGGGTGCGTTCTGAGCCCTCTCCTGTACTCCCTGTTCACCCACGACTGCGTGGCCACGCACGCCTCCAACTCAATCATCAAGTTTGCGGACGACACAACAGTGGTAGGCTTGATTACCAACAACGACGAGACGGCCTACAGGGAGGAGGTGAGGGCCCTCGGAGTGTGGTGTCAGGAAAATAACCTCACACTCAACGTCAACAAAACTAAGGAGATGATTGTGGACTTCAGGAAACAGCAGAGGAACACCCCCTATCCACATCGATGGAACAGTAGTGGAGAGGGTAGCAAGTTTTAAGTTCCTCGGCATACACATCACAGACAAACTGAATTGGTCCACTCACACTGACAGCGTCGTGAAGAAGGCGCAGCAGCGCCTCTTCAACCTCAGGAGGCTGAAGAAATTCGGCTTGTCACCAAAAGCACTCACAAACTTCTACAGATGCACAATCGAGAGCATCCTGGCGGGCTGTATCACCGCCTGGTACGGCAACTGCTCCGCCCTCAACCGTAAGGCTCTCCAGAGGGTAGTGAGGTCTGCACAACGCATCACCGGGGGCAAACTACCTGCCCTCCAGGACACCTACACCACCCGATGTTACAGGAAGGCCATAAAGATCATCAAGGACATCAACCACCCGAACCACTGCCTGTTCACCCCGCTATCATCCAGAAGGCGAGGTCAGTACAGGTGCATCAAAGCTGGGACCGAGAGACTGAAAAACAGCTTCTATCTCAAGGCCATCAGACTGTTAAACAGCCACCACTAACATTGAGCGGCTGCTGCCAACTACACTGTCATTGACACTGACCCAACTCCAGCCACTTTAATAATGGGAATTGATGGGAAATGTTGTAAATATATCACTAGCCACTTTAAACAATGCTACCTTATATAATGTTACTTACCCTACATTATTCATCTCATATGCATACGTATATACTGTACTCTACATCATCGACTGCATCCTTATGTAATACATGTATCACTAGCCACTTTAACTATGCCACTTTGTTTTACTTTGTCTACATACTCATCTCATATGTATATACTGTACTCGATACCATCTACTGTATGCTGCTCTGTACCATCACTCATTCATATATCCTTATGTACATATTCTTTATCCTTACACTGTGTATAAGACAGTAGTTTTAGAATTGTTAGTTAGATTACTTGTTGGTTATCACTGCATTGTCAGAACTAGAAGCACAAGCATTTCGCTACACTCGCATTAACCTGTTAGTCCTATAGGGGCAGTATTTCATTTTTGGATAAAAACACGTGCCCGTTTTAAGCGCAATATTTTGTCACGAAAAGATGTTCGAATATGCTTGGAATTGATAGCTTTGGAAGAAGACAGTCTTACGTTTCCAGAAATGCAAAGATTTTCACTGTGAGTCCCTTAGAACAAATGTTTCGGGCAAAACCAAGATGTATGACCGACCAGGAAATGCACAGGATTTCTGAGGCTACGTTTTCCATGATCGCCTTATATGGCTGTGAATGCGACAGGAATCAACGGACTCTTTCTCTTGTTTCCCCAAGGTCTCTGCAGCATTGTGACGTATTTGTAGGCATATCATTGGAAGATTGACCATAAGAGACTACATTTACCAGGTGTCCCGCTAGGTGGCTGCGTGGCAATTGGTGCGCAAAGTCAGGTCCCGGTATTTTCTCATTCAAATCTCAGAACAAACCAGGCTACAAGGACGGTGCTTTCAACGGAGAGAAATATGACAAACCACCTTCAGGATTGATTCAAACAACGTTTTCCATGTTTCAGTCAATATTATGGAGTTAATTCGGAAAAAAGTTCGACATGTAGGTGACTGAATTTTCGGTTAGTTTCGGTAGCCATATGCATAGTAACAAAAGGGAAGCGATGTGTCCTACACAAGAATCTTTCAGGAAAAACTGGACATCTGCTATGTAACTGAGAGTCTCCTCATTGAAACATCTGAAGTTCTTCAAAGGTAAATTATTTTATTTGATTCCTTGGCTGGTTTTGTGAATATGTTGCGTGCTAAATGCTAATGCTAACGCTAAGCTAGCTATCACCACTCTTACACAAATTAGTGATTTTCTCTGGTTCTAAAGCATATTTTGAAAATCTGAGACTGACAGGATTGTTAAGAAAAGGATAAGCTTGAGAACAGGCATATTTATTTCGTTTCATTTGCGATTTTTAAAAATCGCTAATGATGCATTATGCTAATGAGCTTGAGGCTGTAGTAACGATACCGCATGCGGGATGGGGGCGGACTAAGAGGTTAACATCTGCTAACCATGTGTATGTGACAAATAAAATTTGATTTGATTGATTAACTA
>NW_027033214.1:0-5889 GCF_034236695.1 Oncorhynchus nerka | reverse complement strand
CAGCAGCAGGTTGGAACAATGAGACAAATCACAACTTTGAATTGGACGGAAAAGCATCCAACAAGTGCTCAGCATATGTGGAAACTCCTTCAAGACTGTTGGAAAAGCATTCCAGGTGAAGCTGGATGAGAGAATGTGCAACGCTGTCAAGGCAAAGGGTGGCTACTTTGAAGAATCTCAAATATAAAATATTTTGATTTGTTCACTTTCTTGGTTACTACATGATGCCACGTTATTTCATAGTTGAGTTGTGTTCACTATTCTACAATGTAGAAAATACCTCACCCCACGTTTATCCTCTAGACTCCTTTCACACCACTAATGGATCCTTGAGTTGTTATTAAGCCTTCTTCCTACCAGTCTCTATATGATTTCCCTCAGATTGAGTATTTCCCCTCCGTGATGTATCTAGTTTAAAGTGTGAGGACCTTTAGTCAACTTAGTCTCACTACACTGCCCGTCGGCTATGTATTGCTTGGATAATAAAACTTAGATCGATAAGACGATTAATGAATCACTACTGGACACACCTTCCTCCTTGTCTTTTAATGATAACTCACTTTGTCATAGAGTATTAGTCGCTGTTTCCAGTGTCCCGGTAGAGGGGAGTGTCAAAGTTATCTCCCGTGCCGTTAACTGTCTTGGGAGGACGTTTTACTCGAGACAAAATATGGCTACCGTTTATTTTTGGAAACACTGTTTTTTGTCTTTTACAATCAAACACACTTCAAAATACACCATTTGTTACTTGGTTACACACAGCGTTAATCAAAAACATGCAACTGCCTTAATGCTCTATAATGCCTGGTACAATGATAACACTTATCTCTAATAAAACATATTTAAACTTAATTACCTTTAAAAGATGACAGGGAGACCCACGGTATCAGGAGCAGAGTTTCAGTCGGTCAGAGTTCTTTTATGAATTTAGGTAGGTAGCAACTCCCCTCTACTGGCTGAGAGGTTGAATTGGTGTCGGTGCTTTACTAAATTTAGAGATTAAAGTTTGGACTGGATGAGAGAACCCGCTGGTGATTCCCTGCCCCACTGGAATATCGAATAGTCTGTGCCATGCAGCTAGGGCGAGGTACTGAGCTCAATCGAGAGGTTAAGTTTTTTAGACTTTCTCTGGATGTAATTTGCATCAGTATACAAGCACCAAGGCCACAGGCGACAGAACAGCTGTTCAATAGTTAAACGGTATATCGGAGAGACACTTCTCAGATCCAACAAGTTAGAATCTTTAAGTAATTTGAGTCAGGTGCCAATTACCCAAAGTCAAATGGTTGTCTAAATGAATTCAGAATTCAAGAAGGCAGCGCCGAAGTATCGGCAGTTTCTCTATATATAACTTTTTTTATCTCTCACTCGAGGTCACGTGAGTGTCCTCCCCTCTACAAACTTTGGAGGACACACAGCTGCATTACCACATATTAACAACAGTTGATATATGGGCATCCGTTTATGATAGTGCCCTTACTATTATAACAGTACATATATGGGCATCCGTTTAGGACGGTGCCCTTACTCTATCAGCAATGAGTCTAACAGCTGTTCCCATTCAGAGGTGTCACTTGAGGCAGAGGGTGGTTCTTCCTGACACCAGTCTTGTTCAGTAGTGGGTTGGCTTGAGTCATCTTCTGGTGACGCTGTCCAATCCGGCATTTCAGTAGGCGTGGTCATCTCTGTCTCTACCATTGGTGGGTAAGGCAGGGGAAGAGGGCCAGGAGGTAGATCCATTTGGCGTTTTACTACAACAGAATGGTGTCGTTTGTGTAGAGGTGGATCAGAGAATCACCAGCAGCAAGAGCAACATCATTGATGTATACAGAAAAGAGAGTCGGCCCGAGAATTGAACCCTGTGGCACACCGATAGAGACTGTCAAAGGTCCGGACAACAGGCCCTCCGATTTGACACACTTAACTCTATCAGAGAAGTAGTTGGTAAACCAGGCGAGGCAATCATTTGAGAAACCAAGGCTGTCGAGTCTGCCAATAAGAATGAACGAATGCATGGAAGCGGATCTGAAGAGCACTGGATTTGACACAATATCTTTTGTGAATGGGGCCTTTTTCAACCATTTGCTAAAAAGCTGTATGCTACCCAGCCAGCATAATGTTATCTAGCAGAGTCGAAAGCCTTGGCCAAGTCGATGAATACGGCTGCATAGTAATGTCTCTTATCGATGGCGGTTATGATGACGTTTAGAACCTTGAGCGTGGCTGAGGTGCACCCATGACCAGCTCTGAAACCAGATTGCATAGCGGTGAAGGTACGGTGGGCCTCGAAATGGTCAGTATTCTGTTTGTTAACTTGGCTTTCGAAGACCTTAGAAAGACAGGGTAGGATAGATATAGGTCTGTAGCAGTTTGGGTCTAGAGTGTCACCCACTTTGAAGAGGGGGATGACCGTGGCAGCTTTCCAATCTTTGGGAATCTCAGGGGTTAGGGGTTGCAACAATTTCGGCAGATAATTTTAGAAAGAGACGGTTCAGATTGTCTAGCCCGGCTGATTTGTAGTGGTCCAGATTTTGCAGCTCTTTCAGAACATCAGCTATCTGGATTTGGGTAAAGGAGAAATGATGGGGGCTTTGGCAGATTGCTGTGGAGGGTGCCGGGCAGTTGACCGGGGTAGGGGTAGCCATGTGAAAAGCATGGCCAGCCGTAGAGAAATGCTTATTGAAATTCTCAATTATAGTGGATTTATCGGTGACAGTGTTTCCTAGCCTCAGAGCAGTGGGCAGCTGGGATGAGGTGCTCTTATTCTCCATGGACTTGACAGTGTCCCAGAACTTTTTTGAGTTAGTACTACAGGATGCAAATTTCTGTTTGAAAAAGCTTGCCTTAGCTTTTCTAACTGCCTGTGTATATTTGTTCCTAATTTCCCTGAAAAGTTGCATATCACGGGGGCTATTCGATGCTAATGCAGAACGCCACAGGATGTTTTTGTGCTGGTCAAGGGCAGACAGGTCTGGAGTGAACCAAGGACTATATCTATTCCTAGTTCTACATTTTTTTGAGAGGGGCATGCTTATTTAACATGGTGAGGAAGGCACTTTTAATGAATAGCCAGGCATCATCTACTGATGGGATGATGTCAATGTCATTCCAGGATTCCCCGGCCAGGTCGATTAGAAAGGCCTGGCCCGCAGGGAGTGTTTCAGGGGAGCGTTTGACAGTGATGAGGGGTGGTCGTTTGGTCGCAGACCCATTACGGATGCAGGCATTGAGGCAGTGATCGCTGAGATCTTGATTGAAAACAGCAGAGGTGTATTTGGAGGGCGAATTAGTAAGGATGACATCAATGAGGGTGCCCGTGTTTACTGATTTGGGGTTGTACCTGGTAGGTTCATTGATACCTTGTGTGAGATTGAGGGCATCAAGCTTAGTTTGTAGGATGGCGGTGTTAAGCATGTCCCAGTTTAGGTCACCTAGCAGTGACGAGCTCAGAAGAAAGAAGATGGGGCAATCAATTCACATATGGTATAGAGGGGAGGCACAGCTGAGGCAGAGGAGGTCTATTACAGCGGCAACAGTGAGAGACTTGTTTCCGGAAAGGTGGATTTTTAGAAGTAGAAGCTCAAATTGTTTGGGTACAGACTTAGATAGTAATACAGAACTCTATTACTATCTTTTGCAGATTGCAACACCGCCCCTTTGGCAGGTCTATCTTGGCGGAAAACGTTATAGTTAGCAATGGAGATTTCAGGGTTTTGGAGGTTTTCCTACACCAGGATTCAGACATCGGCTAAGACATCTGGGTTGGCAGAGTGTGCTAAAGCAGTAGGTAAAACAAACTTGGGGAGTAGGCCCTGTGTTAGCATGCATGAAGCCAAGGCTTTACGTTTACAGAAGTCATCAAATGAGAGCACCTGGGGCGGGAGTGGAGCTAGGCACTGCAGGACCTGGATTAACCTCCATCATCAGAGGAACAGAGGAGAAGGGGATAAGGGTGCGGCTAAAGACTATACGAACTGGCCGTCTAGCACGTTCAGAACAGAGAGTAAAAGGAGCAGGTTTCTGGGCACGATAGCATAGATTCAAGGCATCGTGTACAGACAAAGGTAAGGTAGGATGTGAGTACCTTGGAGGTAAACCTAGGCAATGAGTAATGAAGAGAGAGATCTAGTCTCTAGAGATGTTTAAACCAGGTGATGTCATCGCATATGTAGGAGGTGGAACAACATGGTTGGTTAAGGCATATTGAGCTGGGCTAGAGGCTCTACAGTGAAATAAGACAGTAATCACTAACCAGGACAGTAATGGACAAGGCATATTGATATTAGAGAGAGGCATGCGTAGTCAAGTGAACATATGGGTCCAGTGAGTGGTTGGGCTGGCTGGGGACAGGGCGATTCAGACAGTTAGCAAGCTAACAGTTAGTAGGCCGGGGCTAAACAAGCTAGCAGTTAGCAGGCCGAGTTAGCAAGCAAGCAGTTAGCATGGGCTAGCAGTTACAGACCAGGCAGGTAAGCTAGCAGTTAGCAGGCCAGGGCAGGCAGCTAGCAGTTAGTAGACCGGGGCAAGCTTAGCAGTTAGCAGGCCGGGTTAGTGCAGTTAGGGGCTAGCAGTTAGCAGACTGGGTTAGCAAGCAAACAATTGGGGCAAGGGCTAGCAGTTAGCAGACCGTGCCCAGCAAGCTAGCAGTTAGCAGACCGGTTAGTATGCAGCAGATAGCAGGGGCTGGATAGTTAGCCTGAGGGGACGTCGCGATGGGGTATGTCTGTTTTTGCCTCTTCGTGTGACACTAATAGACCAGTCATTGAATTAGTAGGAGTTCCAGTTTCAGGTAGCTAGCAGGGCCTAGCTAGTTAGCATAATGGCCTTCAGCAGGCGTCGCGCCTGAGGCCTGTTGGAGTCCTCGGGCAGATTATGTGGGGTATTCGGTCAGGGATCTGCGGGTTCCATGCCCAGCATCAAGCTGTAGAAGGGGTCCTGATATTGTAGCCCAGGAGTATACTTCGGTGTAGCACAGAGCCTGGCCGGGCTAGCTTCAAGCTAATTGGTGCTTGCTCTGGGATGGAAACGCTAGTCAGGAGTAGTCATCTGTGATTGCGGTTAGCTGTTGTGAAGATCCAGATGAAAATGTTGGTTTGGTAGAACCGGGATAAAAATAACAGGTCCGTTATGCTCTGGTTAGAGTCCGTTGTTCGACCTGACGAGAGCTTTCCGAGCTGAAGGTTAGCTGATGACCGCTGGCAATGGTTTGCTGACTGATAGCTGGTAGTTAGCTGGCTAGCTTCAGTTGAGGGATTCCGGATCCGAAGTAAATATAAATACTTTAGGGAAAAAAAGCAGATCCACGCCACATTGGGTGAGGCGGGTTGCAGGAGTATTTAGATGGAGGTTTAGCAAAATATTTTAAAGGGTATGCGACGAAAAATATGTAAAACGATATATACAATGGACACGACAGGACAAAGACGTCTGACTGCTACGCCATCTTGGATAGAATGGAACACAAAATTACTAGCCATGGTAGGGGTTGCAATAATACAAACAAAATAGAAAAGCGATCTTCAAATATAACTAATTGGAACACAAAAGTACGAATTCAACATGGAGATAGAATTACAGTAGACAGAAGGCACAGTATGTGGGTATGTGTGGATATATTGTGATAGGTGTGGCGTGTGTTTTTGGTGTTTGGGAGAGTGTGGCGTTATATAAGGAAATGGTTGCATATCCCAGAACCAATGTATGTCTGTGAGCAGGGGTTGTGAGGGAGATTTCAATTTTGTGCAGATGGGATATACATTTTTATGAATTATACTCTGAATTTATTTTTGGCTCGCATTGTGAAACTCCACTATACACACCATGTGTTAAATTAGGAACGTCTTTATAATTTAGTTTTTCTCTTTCTCCTTATCAAAAAAATATATATAC
>NW_027033213.1:0-5887 GCF_034236695.1 Oncorhynchus nerka | reverse complement strand
AGAGTTAGTATCATGTCCTCCTGCCTATAGAAACCAGAGTTAGTATCATGTCCTCCTGCCTATAGAAACCAGAGTTAGTATCATGTCCTCCTGCCTATAGAAACCAGAGTTAGTATTCATGTCCTCCTGCCTATAGAAACCAGAGTTAGTATCATGTCCTCCTGCCTATAGAAACCAGAGTTAGTATTCTGTCCTCCTGCCTATAGAAACCAGAGTTAGTATCATGTCCTCCTGCCTATAGAAACCAGAGTTAGTATCATGTCCTCCTGCCTATAGAAACCAGAGTTAGTATCATGTCCTCCTGCCTATAGAAACCAGAGTTAGTATCATGTCCTCCTGCCTATAGAAACCAGAGTTAGTATCATGTCCTCCTGCCTATAGAAACCAGAGTTAGTATTCATGTCCTCCTGCCTATAGAAACCAGAGTTAGTATCATGTCCTCCTGCCTATAGAAACCAGAGTTAGTATCATGTCCTCCTGCCTATAGAAACCAGAGTTAGTATCATGTCCTCCTGCCTATAGAAACCAGAGTTAGTATCATGTCCTCCTGCCTATAGAAACCAGAGTTAGTATCATGTCCTCCTGCCTATAGAAACCAGAGTTAGTATTCATGTCCTCCTGCCTATAGAAACCAGAGTTAGTATTCATGTCCTCCTGCCTATAGAAACCAGAGTTAGTATCATGTCCTCCTGCCTATAGAAACCAGAGTTAGTATCATGTCCTCCTGCCTATAGAAACCAGAGTTAGTATCATGTCCTCCTGCCTATAGAAACCAGAGTTAGTATCATGTCCTCCTGCCTATAGAAACCAGAGTTAGTATCATGTCCTCCTGCCTATAGAAACCAGAGTTAGTATCATGTCCTCCTGCCTATAGAAACCAGAGTTAGTATTCTGTCCTCCTGCCTATAGAAACCAGAGTTAGTATCATGTCCTCCTGCCTATAGAAACCAGAGTTAGTATCATGTCCTCCTGCCTATAGAAACCAGAGTTAGTATCATGTCCTCCTGCCTATAGAAACCAGAGTTAGTATCATGTCCTCCTGCCTATAGAAACCAGAGTTAGTATCATGTCCTCCTGCCTATAGAAACCAGAGTTAGTATCATGTCCTCCTGCCTATAGAAACCAGAGTTAGTATCCTGTCCTCCTGCCTATAGAAACCAGAGTTAATATCATGTCCTCCTGCCTATAGAAACCAGAGTTAGTATCATGTCCTCCTGCCTATAGAAACCAGAGTTAGTATCATGTCCTCCTGCCTATAGAAACCAGAGTTAGTATTCATGTCCTCCTGCCTATAGAAACCAGAGTTAGTATCATGTCCTCCTGCCTATAGAAACCAGAGTTAGTATTCATGTCCTCCTGCCTATAGAAACCAGAGTTAGTATTCATGTCCTCCTGCCTATAGAAACCAGAGTTAGTATCATGTCCTCCTGCCTATAGAAACCAGAGTTAGTATCATGTCCTCCTGCCTATAGAAACCAGAGTTAGTATCATGTCCTCCTGCCTATAGAAACCAGAGTTAGTATCATGTCCTCCTGCCTATAGAAACCAGAGTTAGTATCATGTCCTCCTGCCTATAGAAACCAGAGTTAGTATCATGTCCTCCTGCCTATAGAAACCAGAGTTAGTATCATGTCCTCCTGCCTATAGAAACCAGAGTTAGTATCATGTCCTCCTGCCTATAGAAACCAGAGTTAGTGTCAGGTCCTCCTGCCTATAGAAACCAGAGGTAGTATCATGTCCTCCTGCCTATAGAAACCAGAGTTAGTATCATGTCCTCCTGCCTATAGAAACCAGAGTTAGTATCATGTCCTCCTGCCTATAGAAACCAGAGTTAGTATCCGGTCCTCCTGCCTATAGAAACCAGAGTTAGTATCAAGTCCTCCTGCCTATAGAAACCAGAGTTAGTATCATGTCCTCCTGCCTATAGAAACCAGAGTTAGTATCATGTCCTCCTGCCTATAGAAACCAGAGTTAGTATTCTGTCCTCCTGCCTATAGAAACCAGAGTTAGTATCATGTCCTCCTGCCTATAGAAACCAGAGTTAGTATCATGTCCTCCTGCCTATAGAAACCAGAGTTAGTATCATGTCCTCCTGCCTATAGAAACCAGAGTTAGTATTCATGTCCTCCTGCCTATAGAAACCAGAGTTAGTATCATGTCCTCCTGCCTATAGAAACCAGAGTTAGTATCATGTCCTCCTGCCTATAGAAACCAGAGTTAGTATTCATGTCCTCCTGCCTATAGAAACCAGAGTTAGTATCATGTCCTCCTGCCTATAGAAACCAGAGTTAGTATCATGTCCTCCTGCCTATAGAAACCAGAGTTAGTATCATGTCCTCCTGCCTATAGAAACCAGAGTTAGTATCATGTCCTCCTGCCTATAGAAACCAGAGTTAGTATCATGTCCTCCTGCCTATAGAAACCAGAGTTAGTATCATGTCCTCCTGCCTATAGAAACCAGAGTTAGTATCATGTCCTCCTGCCTATAGAAACCAGAGTTAGTATCATGTCCTCCTGCCTATAGAAACCAGAGTTAGTATCATGTCCTCCTGCCTATAGAAACCAGAGTTAGTATCATGTCCTCCTGCCTATAGAAACCAGAGTTAGTATCATGTCCTCCTGCCTATAGAAACCAGAGTTAGTATCATGTCCTCCTGCCTATAGAAACCAGAGTTAGTATCATGTCCTCCTGCCTATAGAAACCAGAGTTAGTATTCTGTCCTCCTGCCTATAGAAACCAGAGTTAGTATTCTGTCCTCCTGCCTATAGAAACCAGAGTTAGTATCATGTCCTCCTGCCTATAGAAACCAGAGTTAGTATCATGTCCTCCTGCCTATAGAAACCAGAGTTAGTATCATGTCCTCCTGCCTATAGAAACCAGAGTTAGTATCATGTCCTCCTGCCTATAGAAACCAGAGTTAGTATCATGTCCTCCTGCCTATAGAAACCAGAGTTAGTATTCTGTCCTCCTGCCTATAGAAACCAGAGTTAGTATCATGTCCTCCTGCCTATAGAAACCAGAGTTAGTATCATGTCCTCCTGCCTATAGAAACCAGAGTTAGTATCATGTCCTCCTGCCTATAGAAACCAGAGTTAGTATTCTGTCCTCCTGCCTATAGAAACCAGAGTTAGTATCATGTCCTCCTGCCTATAGAAACCAGAGTTAGTATTCTGTCCTCCTGCCTATAGAAACCAGAGTTAGTATTCTGTCCTCCTGCCTATAGAAACCAGAGTTAGTATCATGTCCTCCTGCCTATAGAAACCAGAGTTAGTATCATGTCCTCCTGCCTATAGAAACCAGAGTTAGTGTCGTGTCCTCCTGCCTATAGAAACCAGAGTTAGTATCATGTCCTCCTGCCTATAGAAACCAGAGTTAGTATTCTGTCCTCCTGCCTATAGAAACCAGAGTTAGTATCACGTCCTCCTGCCTATAGAAACCAGAGTTAGTATCATGTCCTCCTGCCTATAGAAACCAGAGTTAGTATCATGTCCTCCTGCCTATAGAAACCAGAGTTAGTATCATGTCCTCCTGCCTATAGAAACCAGAGTTAGTATTCTGTCCTCCTGCCTATAGAAACCAGAGTTAGTATCATGTCCTCCTGCCTATAGAAACCAGAGTTAGTATCATGTCCTCCTGCCTATAGAAACCAGAGTTAGTATCATGTCCTCCTTCCTATAGAAACCGGAGTTAATATCATGTCCTCCTTCCTATAGAAACCAGAGTTAATATCATGTCCTCCTTCCTATAGAAACCAGAGTTAGTATCAAGTCCTCCTGCCTATAGAAACCAGAGTTAGTATCATGTCCTCCTGCCTATATTAACCAGAGTTAGTATCATGTCCTCCTGCCTATAGAAACCAGAGTTAATATCATGTCCTCCTGCCTGTAGAAACCAGAGTTAGTATCATGTCCTCCTGCCTATAGAAACCAGAGTTAGTATCATGTCCTCCTTCCTATAGAAACCAGAGTTAGTATTCTGTCCTCCTGCCTATAGAAACCAGAGTTAGTATTCTGTCCTCCTGCCTATAGAAACCAGAGTTAGTATCATGTCCTCCTTCCTATAGAAAGCAGAGTTAGTATAATGTCCTCCTGCCTATAGAAACCAGAGTTAGTTTCGTGTCCTCCTGCCTATAGAAACCAGAGTTAGTATCATGTCCTCCTGCCTATAGAAACCAGAGTTAGTATTATGTCCTCCTGCCTATAGAAACCAGAGTTAGTATTCATGTCCTCCTGCCTATAGAAACCAGAGTTAGTATTCTGTCCTCCTGCCTATAGAAACCAGAGTTAGTATCGTGTCCTCCTTCCTATAGAAACCAGAGTTAGTATTCATGTCCTCCTGCCTATAGAAACCAGAGTTAGTATTCTGTCCTCCTGCCTATAGAAACCAGAGTTAGTATCATGTCCTCCTTCCTATAGAAACCAGAGTTAGTATTATGTCCTCCTGCCTATAGAAACCAGAGTTAGTATCATGTCCTCCTGCCTATAGAAACCAGAGTTAGTATCATGTCCTCCTGCCTATAGAAACCAGAGTTAGTATTCTGTCCTCCTGCCTATAGAAACCAGAGTTAGTATCATGTCCTCCTGCCTATAGAAACCAGAGTTAGTATCATGTCCTCCTGCCTATAGAAACCAGAGTTAGTATCATGTCCTCCTGCCTATAGAAACCAGAGTTAGTATCAGGTCCTCCTGCCTATAGAAACCAGAGTTAGTATTCATGTCCTCCTGCCTATAGAAACCAGAGTTAGTATCATGTCCTCCTGCCTATAGAAACCAGAGTTAATATCATGTCCTCCTGCCTATAGAAACCAGAGTTAGTATCATGTCCTCCTGCCTATAGAAACCAGAGTTAGTATCATGTCCTCCTTCCTATAGAAACCAGAGTTAATATCATGTCCTCCTGCCTATAGAAACCAGAGTTAGTATCAAGTCCTCCTGCCTATAGAAACCAGAGTTAGTATCATGTCCTCCTGCCTATAGAAACCAGAGTTAGTATCATGTCCTCCTGCCTATAGAAACCAGAGTTAATATCATGTCCTCCTGCCTGTAGAAACCAGAGTTAGTATCATGTCCTCCTGCCTATAGAAACCAGAGTTAGTATCATGTCCTCCTTCCTATAGAAACCAGAGTTAGTATTCTGTCCTCCTGCCTATAGAAACCAGAGTTAGTATTCTGTCCTCCTGCCTATAGAAACCAGAGTTAGTATCATGTCCTCCTTCCTATAGAAAGCAGAGTTAGTATAATGTCCTCCTGCCTATAGAAACCAGAGTTAGTATCATGTCCTCCTGCCTATAGAAACCAGAGTTAGTGTCATGTCCTCCTGCCTGTAGAAACCAGAGTTAGTATCATGTCCTCCTGCCTATAGAAACCAGAGTTAGTATCATGTCCTCCTGCCTATAGAAACCAGAGTTAGTATTCTGTCCTCCTGCCTATAGAAACCAGAGTTAGTATCATGTCCTCCTGCCTATAGAAACCAGAGTTAGTATCATTGCCTCCTGCCTATAGAAACCAGAGTTAGTGTCGTGTCCTCCTGCCTATAGAAACCAGAGTTAGTGTCATGTCCTCCTGCCTGTAGAAACCAGAGTTAGTATCATGTCCTCCTGCCTATAGAAACCAGAGTTAGTATCATGTCCTCCTGCCTATAGAAACCAGAGTTAGTATCCGGTCCTCCTGCCTATAGAAACCAGAGTTAATATCATGTCCTCCTTCCTATAGAAACCAGAGTTAATATCATGTCCTCCTTCCTATAGAAACCAGAGTTAGTATCATGTCCTCCTGCCTATAGAAACCAGAGTTAGTATTCTGTCCTCCTGCCTATAGAAACCAGAGTTAGTATTCTGTCCTCCTGCCTATAGAAACCAGAGTTATGTATGTCATGTCCTCCTGCCTG
>NW_027033212.1:0-5886 GCF_034236695.1 Oncorhynchus nerka | reverse complement strand
TAGTGACAGGGAGATGAGTTAGTAATTAGAGACTGTTTCAGTCTGAAAGCTCTGTCTCTCCTCGGCTTTTACCCTTCTCCTCCATGACCAATTATCCCCTATTATCCCCCCCACACCTCGTTAAGAGACAGGAAGCCATGACTCAGGGAAATGTCACGACGAGAAAGAGGAGACATTCTGGTGGATGGATGGAGCAAGGGATGATGTGGGTATAATGAGGAGAGAGAGAGAGAGACAGGAGAGGAGAGGGAGAGAGATGGGAGAGGAGAGAGACAGAGAGAGGGAGAGAGACAGAGAGAGAGAGAGAGACAGAGAGAGGAGAGAGGACAGGAGAGAGGAGAGAGAGACAGGGGAGAGAGAGAGACTGGGAGAGGAGAGAGACTGGGAGAGGAGAGAGACGGGAGAGGAGAGAGACGGGGAGAGGAGAGAGACAGGGAGAGGGAGAGAGAACAGGAGAGAGATGGGGAGAGGGAGAGAGATGGGAGAGAGAGAGAGATGAGGAGTGAGGAGAGAGAGAGATGAGAGGGAGAGAGAGCAGAGAGAGAGAGAGAGAGGAGAGTGACGGAGGAGAGGAGAGAGACGGGGAGAGGAGAGAAACGAGGAGAGAGATGGGAGAGGAGAGAGATGGGGGGAGAGATGAGGAGAGGAGAGAGACAGAGAGAGGAGAGCGACGGAGAGGAGAGAGACAGGGAGAGGAGAGAAACGAGGAGAGAGATGGGGAGAGGAGAGAGACGGGAGAGGAGAGGATGGGGAGAGGAGAGAAGCGAGGAGAGAGATGGGGAGAGGAGAGAGACGGGGAGAGGAGAGAGACGGGGAGAGGAGAGAAACGAGAGAGAGAGATGGGGAGGAGAGACAGGGAGAGGAGAGAGACAGAGAGACGGGGAGAGGAGAGAAGCGAGGAGAGAGATGGGGAGAGAGAGAGACAGAGAGGAGAGAGACGGAGAGAGAGAACGAGGGAGAGAGATGGGGAGAGGAGAGAGACGGGAGAGGGAGAGAGACGGGAGAGGAGAGAGGGAGACGAGAGAGAGAGAGAGAGAGAGAGAGAGAGAGAGAGAGGAGAGGAGAGAGACGGAGAGGAGAGAGACGGGAGAGGAGAGAGAGAGGAGAGATGGGGGAGAGGAGAGACGAGGAGAGGAGAGAGACGGGAGAGAGGAGAGAGACGGGAGAGGAGAGAGACGGGGAGAGAGGAGAGAGACGGGGAGAGAGAGAGACGGGGAGAGGAGAGAGACAGGAGGAGAGAGAGAGACGGAGAGAGGAGAGAGACGAGGAGAGAGATGGGGAGAGAGAGAGACAGAGAGAGGAGAGAGACGGGAGAGGAGAGAGACGAGAGAGAGATGAGGAGAGAGAGAGAGACGGAGAGAGACGGGAGAGAGAGAGACGAGGGAGAGGAGAGAGAGAGAGAGAGGGGAGAGGAGAGAGAGGAGAGAGAGAGAGAGAGAGAGAGAGAGAGAGGAGAGGAGAGAGAGAGAGACGGAGAGGAGAGAGACAAGAGAGAGAAACGAGGAGAGAGGAGAGGAGACGGGAGAGAGAGAGGAGAGAGAGAGAGAGAGAGTGAGAGGAGAGAGAGAGAGAGAGAGAGAGAGGAGAGAGACGGGAGAGAGGAGAGAGACGGGGAGAGGAGAGAGACGAGGAGAGAGACGAGGAGAGAGACGGAGAGGAGAGAGATGGGGAGAGGAGACGAGGGAGATGAGAGAGAGAGAGAGGAGAGGAGAGAGAAACAAGGAGAGATGGAGAGGACGAGAGACGGGAGAGGAGAGACGGGGAGAGGAGAGAAACGAGGAGAGAGATGGGGAGAGGGAGAGAGATGGGGAGAGAGAGCGGGAGAGTGGAGAGGAGAGGGAGAGATGAGAGACAGAGAGAGGGAGAGGAGACGGGGAGGAGAGAGAAACGGGAGAGGGAGAGGCGAGAGAGAGAGAGAGGGAGAGGGAGAGAGACAGAGAGAGGAGAGACGGGGAGAGGGAGAGACGAGAGAGAGATGGGAGAGAGAGAGAGAGAGGAGAGAGACGGAGAGAGAGACGAGAGAGATGGGGAGAGAGAGGAGAGAGAGAGAGGAGAGCGGGATGAGAGGAGAGAGAGATGGGGAGAGGAGAGAGAGACGAGAGAGAGAGATGGAGAGAGAGAGAGGCGAGGAGAGGACGAGAGAGAGGAGAGAGACGGGGAGAGGAGAGAGACGAGAGAGAGATGGGGAGGAGAGAGGAGGAGAGAGAGAGAGACGGGAGAGGAGAGAGACGGAGAGAGAGAGATGGGAGAGGAGAGATGGGGAGAGAGAGAGAGCGACAGAGAGGAGAGAGACTAGAGAGGAGAGAAACGAGAGAGAGATGGGAGAGTGAGAGAGACGAGGAGAGGAGAGAGACGAGAGAGATGGAGAGGAAGACGGAGAGAGAGAGAGGCAGAGATGAGGAGAGAGACGGGGAGAGAGAGACGGAGAGAGGACAGAGACGGGAGAGAGAGAGACGAGGAGAGAGATGGAGAGAGAGAGACGAGATGAGAGATGAGGAGACGCAGATGAAGAGACGAGAGAGAGACGTGGAGAGGAGAGAAACGCAGAGAGACATGCGAGAGGAGAGATGGAGAGAGATGAGAGATGAGAGATGAGAGAGAGCATGGAGAGAGAGAGATACGAGTAGAGAGATGATGGAGACGGAGAGAGACGAGAGAGAGAGAGAGAGGAGAGGAGAGAGACAGGGAGAGAGGAGAGAGAGAGACGGGGAGAGGAGAGAGATGGGGAGAGGAGAGATGGGGAGAGGAGAGATGGGGAGAGAGAGAGAGACAGAGAGAGGAGAGAGGCGAGAGAGGAGAGAAGAGGGAGAGATGGAGAGAGGAGAGAGACAGAGAGAGAGGAGAGAGAGGAGAGAGCAAGAGGAGAGAGATGGGGAGAGGAGAGAGGCGAGAGGGAGAGGGAGAGAGAGAGAGATGGGGAGGAGAGAGGGAGATGAGTGAGAGAGAGAGAGAGGAGAGAGACAGAGAGAGGAGAGGACGAGAGAGAGAGACGAGAGAGTGGGAGAGGGGAGAGATGGGGAGAGAGAGATGAGGAGAGGAGAGAGACGGGGAGAGAGAGACGGGGAGAGGAGAGAGACGGAGGAGAGAGGGAGATGAGAGTGAGAGAGAGAGAGAGAGAGAGACGGGGAGAGGAGAGCAGACGAGAGGAGAGACGCGGGAGAGGAGAGAAACGAGGAGAGAGATGGGGAGAGGAGAGAGACGGGGAGAGGAGAGAGATGAGGAGGAGATGGGGAGAGGAGAGAGGGAGAGAGGAGAGAGACGAGAGAGAGAGAGAGGCAGAGAGAGGAGAGAGACGGGAGAGGAGAGAAACAGAGAGATGGGGAGAGGAGAGAGACGAGGAGAGAGACAGAGAGAGAGAGAGATGGGGAGGAGAGAGGAGATGAGTGAGAGAGACAGGGAGAGGAGAGAGACGGGGAGAGGAGAGAGACGGGGAGAGGAGAGAGACGGGGAGAGGAGAGAGACGAGGAGAGAGAGAGATGAGGAGAGATGGGAGAGAGAGAGAGACGAGAGAGAGAGATGGGGAGAGAGAGAGAGACGAGGAGAGAGGAGAGAGATGGGGGAGAGAGAGAGAGATGGGGAGAGAGAGAGAGACAGAGAGAGACAGGAGAGAGGAGAGAGACGGGGAGAGGAGAGAGACGAGGAGAGATGGGGAGAGGAGAGAGACGAGGAGAGAGATGGAGAGACGGGAGAGAGACAGGAGAGAGAGAGACGAGAGGACAGAGAGAGATAGAGACGAGACGGAGAGGAGAGAGACAGAGAGAGGAGAGCACGAGGAGAGATGAGAGAGAGACGGGGAGAGAGACTGAGGAGAGGAGAGACGGGGGGAGAGGAGAGAGATGGGGAGTGGAGAGAAACGAGGAGAGAGATGGGGAGGAGAGATGAGGAGAGGAGAGAGACAGAGAGAGAGAGAGACGAGATGAGAGAAATGAGGAGAGAGACGGGGAGAGGAGAGAGACAGAGAGAGGAGAGAGACGGGGAGAGGAGAGAGATGAGGAGAGAGATGAGGAGAGAGATGAGGAGAGAGACGAGAAGAGAGACGAGAAGAGAGACGGGGAGAGGAGAGAGATGGGGAGGAGAGAGGGAGATGAGAGTGAGAGAGAGAGGAGAGAGAGACAGGAGAGAGAGACGGGGGAGAGGAGAGAGACGAGGAGAGAGATGAGGGGAGAGGAGAGATGGGGAGAGGAGAGAGGCAGAGAGAGGAGAGACGAGGGGAGAGGAGAGAGATGGGGAGGAGAGATGGGGAGGAGAGATGGGGAGAGGGAGAGAGACGGGGAGAGGGAGAGAAACGAGAGAGATGGGGAGAGGAGAGAGACAGAGAGAGGAGAGAGACAAGGAGAGAGAGAGAAACGAGGAGAGAGATAGGGGAGGAGAGAGAGACAGGGAGAGAGACGGGGAGGAGAGAGATGGGGAGAGAGAGGGAGATAGAGAGTGAGAGGAGAGAGACAGGGAGAGGAGAGAAACGAGAGAGAGAGATGAGGAGAGAGACGAGGAGAGAGACGAGATGAGGGAGAGGAGAGATGGGGAGGAGAGAGAGATGAGAGTGAGAGAGAGAGAGAGAGACAGAGAGAGAGAGAGAGCGACGAGAGAGGAGAGAGACGGGAGAGGAGAGAAACGAGGAGAGAGATGGGGAGAGGAGAGATGGGAGAGGAGAGATGGGGAGAGGAGAGAGACAGAGAGAGGAGAGAGACGGGGAGGAGAGATGGGGAGAGGAGAGAGACGGGGAGAGGAGAGAAACGAGGAGAGAGATGGGGAGAGGAGAGAGACAGAGAGAGAGAGACGGGAGAGAGGAGAGAAACGAGGAGAGAGATGGGGAGAGGGAGAGAGACGAGGAGAGAGACGGGGAGAGAGAGAGAGATGGGGAGGAGAGAGGGAGATGAGAGTGAGAGGAGAGAGAGAGAGACAGAGAGAGGGAGAGACGAGAGAGGAGAGAGACGGGGAGAGGAGAGAAACGAGGAGAGAGATGGGGAGAGAGAGAGAGAGAGGAGAGAGATGGAGAGAGGGGAGAGGGAGAGAGATGAGAGAGAGAGCAGAGAGAGGAGAGAGACTGGGAGAGGAGAGAAACGAGGAGAGAGATGGGGAGAGGAGAGAGACGGAGAGAGGAGAGAGACGGGGAGAGGAGAGAAATGAGGAGAGAGACGGGGAGAGGAGAGAGATGGGGAGGAGAGAGGGAGATGAGAGTGAGAGAGACAGGGAGAGGAGAGGGAGACAGAGAGAGAGGAGGTGCAGAGAGGGGAGGTGTAGAGAGAGAGTGAGAGGAGGTGTAGAGAGAGAGTGAGAGGAGAGTGTAGAGAGAGAGTGAGAGAGAGAGAGGTGTAGAGAGAGAGTGAGAGGAGGTGTAGAGAGAGAGAGACGGAGAGAGACGAGGAGAGACGGGGAGAGAGAGAGACAGGAGAGGGAGAGAGATGGGGAGAGAGAGAGGAAGATGAGAGTGAGAGAGACAGAGAGAGAGAGGTGAGAGAGAGGTGTAGAGAGAGAGGTGTAGAGAGGAGAGGAGGTGTAGAGAGTGAGAGGAGGTGAGAGAGAGAGAGAGGAGGTGTAGAGAGAGAGTGAGAGGAGGTGTAGAGAGAGAGTGAGAGGAGGTGTAGAGAGAGAGTGAGAGGAGGTGTAGAGAGAGAGTGAGAGGAGGTGTAGAGAGAGAGTGAGAGGAGGTGTAGAGAGAGAGTGAGAGGAGGTGAGAGAGAGAGAGAGGACGGAGAGAGAGGAGAGAGACGGGGGAGAGGAGAGAGACGGGGAGGAGAGAGACGGGGAGAGGAGAGAGACGGGGAGAGAGAGAGACGAGAGAGGAGAGAGAGATGGGGAGAGGGAGAGAGGGAGAGAGAGAGAGGAGAGAGAGAGAGAGAGAGACGAGAGAGAGGAGAGGAGAGAGAGAGAGAGGAGAGGGAGAGG
>NW_027033211.1:0-5884 GCF_034236695.1 Oncorhynchus nerka | reverse complement strand
TCATCATCAGATCCACAGACCTGTCGTACAGAGCTGTAATCTCATCATCAGATCCACAGACCTGTCGTACAGAGCTGTAATCTCATCATCAGATCCACAGACCTGTCGTACAGAGCTGTAATCTCATCATCAGATCCACAGACCTGTCGTACAGGGCTGTAATCTCATCATCAGATCCACAGACCTGTCGTACAGAGCTGTAATCTCATCATCAGATCCACAGACCTGTCGTACAGAGCTGTAATCTCATCATCAGATCCACAGACCTGTCGTACAGAGCTGTAATCTCATCATCAGATCCACAGACCTGTCGTACCCAGAGCTGTAATCTCATCATCAGATCCACAGACCTGTCGTGTACAGAGCTGTAATCTCATCATCAGATCCACAGACCTGTCGTACAGAGCTGTAACTCATCATCAGATCCACAGACCTGTCGTACAGAGCTGTAATCTCATCATCAGATCCACAGACCTGTCGTATAGAGCTGTAATCTCATCATCAGATCCACAGACCTGTCGCGACAGAGCTGTAATCTCATCATCAGATCCACAGACCTGTCGTACAGAGCTGTAATCTCATCATCAGATCCACAGACCTGTCGTACAGAGCTGTAATCTCATCAGATCACAGATCCACAATCTCATCATCAGACCACAGGCCTGTCGTACAGGCTGTAATCTCATCATCAGATCCACAGACCTGTCGCACAGAGCTGAATCTCATCATCAGATCCACAGACCTGTCGTACAGAGCTGTAATCTCATCATCAGATCCACAGACCTGTCGTACAGAGCTGTAATCTCATCATCAGATCCACAGACCTGTAAATCTCATCATCAGATCCACAGACCTGTCGTACATGAGCTGTAATCTCATCATCAGATCCACAGACCTGTCGTACAGAGCTGTAATCTCATCATCAGATCCACAGAGCTGTAATCTCATCATCGATCCACAGACCTGTCGCACAGAGCTGTAATCTCATCATCAGATCCACAGACCTGTCGTACAGAGCTGTAATCTCATCATCAGATCCACAGACCTGTCGTACAGAGCTGTAATCTCATCATCAGATCCACAGACCTGTCGTACAGAGCTGTAATCTCATCATCAGATCCACAGACCTGTCGTACAGAGCTGTAATCTCATCATCAGATCCACAGACCTGTCGTACAGAGCTGTAATCTCATCATCAGATCCACAGACCTGTCGTACAGAGCTGTAATCTCATCATCAGACCTGTCCTGTAATCTCATCATCAGACCTGTCGTACAGAGCTGTAATCTCATCATCAGATCCACAGACCTGTCGTACAGAGCTGTAATCTCATCATCAGATCCACAGACCTGTCGTACAGAGCTGTAATCTCATCATCAGATCCACAGACCTGTCGTACAGAGCTGTAATCTCATCATCAGATCCACAGACCTGTCGTACAGAGCTGTAATCTCATCATCAGATCCACAGACCTGTCGTAATCAGAGCTGTAATCTCATCATCAGATCCACAGACCTGTCGTACAGAGCTGTAATCTCATCATCAGATCCACAGACCTGTCCCAGTGTAATCAGAGCTGTAATCTCATCATCAGATCCACAGACCTGTCGTACAGAGCTGTAATCTCATCAGATCCACAGACCTGTCGTACAGAGCTGTAATCTCATCATCAGATCCACAGACCTGTCGTACAGAGCTGTAATCTCATCATCAGATCCACAGACCTGTCGTACAGAGCTGTAATCTCATCATCAGATCCACAGACCTGTCGTACAGAGCTGTAATCTCATCATCAGATCCACAGACCTGTCCACCGCACAGAGCTGTAATCTCATCATCAGATCCACAGACCTGTCGTACAGAGCTGTAATCTCATCATCAGATCCACAGACCTGTCGTACAGAGCTGTAATCTCATCATCAGATCCACAGACCTGTCGTACAGAGCTGTAAAACAACACAAGGAACATTTTTACAAAATGTCTTCTCTATACAAAGAGCAGATCAAATATTATACAGTGACCCTAAATACAATGAAACATTTTTGTTTGTACATTTCCTTCTAGAACGACTTATAACCTTCTAGAGCTCTATTCAGTCTGTACAGCTGAAGAGTGACAGATTCTGTGATGGAAATGTAAAGATCATTTCCTTCTAGAACGACTTATAACCTTCTAGAGCTCTATTCAGTCTGTACAGCTGAAGAGTGACAGATTCTGTGATAGAATGTAAAGATCATTTTCCCCATGGAGCATCGTTTGCGTCAGTCTCTGCTCAATCAGGAACACTTCACTGTGGTTGAATGAAACCCTTCATCTGCAGAGATTGACAACTAAACCATTTTAAAAGCTGTTCGTACTGCTGATATCGTGAGTGATATTTTTGGGGACAGTCCAGGTCTCTCTTTAACCACTTAGTTGTGGTTGGTAACAATCTTTAGCTTTCAAAAATAGCAACGTCACGTTTCATGTTTGCATAAATGCCAGCGCTAGCCAGCTCTCATTGGACCCTTCTTGACAAAAGGTCCTCTTCTATTAATGACATCAGTCTGTTGTTACATTGTAATTGGAGGTCACCGGCGTGCCTCACGTTAGGTAAGGCGACTGGTGACGCGTCCGTCTACATAGTCGGCCAGGAGCGTTTAACGTATCTGTTGAAAGGGGGCAGTATGCGTCATAAAGGTACTTCAATGATTTCATTCTGAGTTGGAAGTATTTTCCCGGAGAGATGTTGCTCAGGACTTTAAACCTGGGAGGATTTTTAAGTGTTTACCTGGTCAAGAGTGGAGTCAGCGGTTTGTTTGTCCACTCAAGACAACTAAGCATTATAATCTGTAATTCGCAGTACTGCCCCCTCCCCATAAATCATTGAACGATGTGAAATGAACTAAAGACAATATCATACGTAAGGCTGAACTTGGTTTCATCGAACATAACTGTTGAATAAACAGCTATGACATCATAGCCACTGTAAGAGGCCCTGATGCTGTGTTATCTTTATCAGTATAACAGGCCGGGGATAAGCAGCTATGACATCATAGCCACTGTAGCGAGCCCTGATACTTGGTTTCATCAGTATAACCTTGACAGGATAAGCAGCTATGACATCATAGCCACTGTGTGAAGGCCCTGATACTTGGTATCATCAATTGATGATAACAGGCCAGGATAAACAGCTGTGACATCACTAACGCCCTGCCGCGGGACTGATACTTGGTATCATCGTGCCATAACAGGTAAAGGATCAATAGCTATGACATCATAGCCTTTCACTGTGAGCCCTGATACTTGGTACATCATCAGTATAACAAGGCCTTGGGGATAAACAGCTATGTCACACATCATAGCCACACACATATGGCATGAGTCCTGATATTACAACCACTTCTTTTCTTACCCAAAAAGGTTTTGACTGCATGTGATGTGCCAACTGAACATTAATTTGTGCTGCTGAACAGCGGAGCCCAAGCGTGGGTGTTACCTCCTACAGTACCTTTGTATGGAAGAAACACAGAAGCACGTGTATTGTATACAGTATAGATGAACATAGGATCATGTCTAAAGCGTTAGAGGGACGTATGGAGTTATTGACGTTGGTGTGTTGTGTCGGGCCTGGCGTCCTTCAACGTGGGTCAGAAACCCAGAACAGAACTGGCTTCGGTTTGGGAAATACATTTTGGGACTGGAGGGCTCAGTTCCATTTCAAATGGGTCCATTTAGAAAGTAAACCAAATTCCAAATTGAAAAAGCATTGAAAATTGACTGGAATTGAAATGGAATGAACCCCAACTCACCTACACATCAATGGTATGAATCATTCCCCAGCCCCCAACTCTAGACTTATATCTCCTAACAGAACTAGACTGACCCTAAAATATAAACGCAACATGCAGCACTTTCAAAGATTTTACTGAGGTTACAGTGTATAGAGGGAATCAGTCAATTAAAATAAAAGTCATAGTGGGGCCTGGGAGGGCATAGGCCCACCCACTTGGAACCCAGTCCACTCACTGTGGAGCCAGGCTCACCCACTTGGAACCAGTCCACTCACTGTGAGCCAGGCTCACCCACTTGGAACCCAGTCCACTGCTGTGGGAGCCAGGCTCACCACTGGAGACCAGTCCACTCACTGTGGAGCCAGGCTCACCCACTTGGAACCCAGTCCACCCACTGCGCCGAGCACCACCACTTGGAAGCCAGTCCACCCACTGGGGAGCCAGGCCCACCCACTTGGAACAGTCCACTCACTGAGGCAGGCCCACCACTTGGAACCCAGTCCACCCACTGGGGCAGGCCCACCACTTGGAACCCAGTCCACCCACTGAGACAGGCCCACCCACTTGGAACCCAGTCCACTGGGAGCCAGGCTCACCCACTTGGAACCCAGTCCACCCACTGGGGAGCCAGGCCACCCCACTTGGGAGCCAGGCCAATCAGAATTATTATTTTTCCCCCACAAAATTACAGACAGAAATACTCCTCAGCACCTCTCCTCCTCCTTCAGACGATCCCGCAGGTGAAGAAGCGGATGTGGAGGTTCTGAAGCGGCGTGATTACATGTGTTTCCTGCAGTCAGCATGCAAATTGCACGCTCCCTCAAAACTTGGAGATATCTGTAGTGTTGTGTGACAAAACTGCGCATTTTAGACTGGCCGTTAATTCTCCCGGCACAAGGTGCACTTGTGTAATGGTCTGTTGTTTAATCAGCTTCTTGATTTGGATTATCTTGGCAAAGGATAAACAAATTTGGATGTAAACAAATTTATCTGCTAATTTTTATTTGAGAGAAATAAGCTTTTTTTGTGCGTGTGGAACATTTCTGGGATCTTTTATTTCAGCTCATGAAAACATGGGACCAACACTTTCCATGTTGCGTTTATATTTTGTTCAGTATACACACTGTACCATTGTGCTGTTTTGGATGATAGTTATTTTTTATCTAAAACACATAAATAAAATAAAATAAAAGTTTTGAAGGGAACAGACAGTTACCTCAAAACTATTGAACAACCCCATATGTTCCTTGTAAATTCCCTGTCTAACCCACCTGTGCAGTTTCTAACACCTGAAGAGAGGCCCCACACGTATAGATGAATATGAAAGGACTTGAAAACACGGACCTAGTAAATGTGTGCAATATTCCCTCCATATGGCAAAGGGTAACTACATGTTCTTAACAGTACACAGGGTCCTCAAGGTACTCAACTTTAACTTGTAGGTACTTTAAAGGTACTCCAATTTTAACTTTAAGGTACTTTAAAAGGTACTCAACTTTAACTTGAAGGTACTTTAAAAGGTACTCCAACTTTAACTTGAAGGCACAAAAGGTACTCAATTTTAACTTGGAATGCTAAAAAATGTACTTCACTTTAACTTTAGAAGGTACTTTAAAATGTACTTCACTTTAACTTGAAGGTACTTTAAAAGGTACTTCACTTTAACTGGAAGGTACTTTAAATGGTACTTTAATGATATTAATACTGATATCTGAGGAGCCGATTCATGCAGCATGTTGTGCCAAAGATGTCAAAGTCTGTTTTTACAGATGCATTACTTTAAAGAAAGCAGAGCATTGATCAGTTTTGCTAAACGTCAAAGTATTCGACTCAGTGGGTATTTCTGTAATAAATATTTATATTTTGTTGATCAAACGAATCAATCCATACTCAGGCTCGTCTTGTCAACAACAACAGCATCTGTTATGAGGTGCGTGAAAATGAAATATTTAAGCATAATTTGGCAGTTTTAAGCGACTTTGGTTTTGAGTGAATCTTTGAATGCCCTCACTGATACAATACTTCAAAGCAGCTTAGTTCAGTTCGATGGACATCAGTGTGATACAGTATCAGATACAGTTACACTACTCACTGTAAATACCACTAGAAC
>NW_027033210.1:0-5884 GCF_034236695.1 Oncorhynchus nerka | reverse complement strand
AAGATATTCTTTCCCATACCGGGAGTTGAACCCGGGCCACCTGGGTGAAAACCAGGAATCCTAACCGCTAGACCATATGGGAAGACACATACTTAAAATACACATCACAGACAAATCTTTAAATGTTGACATTATGCCTGTTGGATTTAAAAGCTACATCTTTTTTTCTCAGAGATGTTGGGGAATGTCCAGATGAAATCCGTCTAAAATGTGTTTGAAGTGAGAACAGCCAGAAGCACTGAAAGGTATATCAAATCAAATCAAATCAAATTTATTTATATAGCCCTTCGTACATCAGCTGATATCTCAAAGTGCTGTACAGAAACCCAGCCTGAAACCCCAAACAGCAAGCAATGCAGGTGTAAAAGCACGGTGGCTATGAAAAACTCCCTAGAAAGGCCAAAACCTAGGAAGAAACCTAGAGAGGAACCAGGCTATGTGGGGTGGCCAGTCCTCTTCTGGCTGTGCCGGGTAGAGATTATAACAGAACATGGCCAAGATGTTCAAATGTTCATAAATGACCAGCATGGTCAAATAATAATAAGGCAGAACAGTTGAAACTGGAGCAGCAGCACAGTCAGGTGGACTGGGGACAGCAAGGAGTCATCATGTCAGGTAGTCCTGGGGCACGGTCCTAGGGCTCAGGTCCTCCGAGAGAGAGAAAGAAAGAGAGAATTAGAGAGAGCATATGTGGGGTGGCCAGTCCTCTTCTGGCTGTGCCGGGTGGAGATTATAACAGAACGTGGCCAAGATGTTCAAATGTTCATAAATGACCAGCATGGTCGAATAATAGTAAGGCAGAACAGTTGAAACTGGAGCAGCAGCATGGGCAGGTGGACTGGGGACAGCAAGGAGTCATCATGTCAGGTAGTCCTGGGACATGGTCCTAGGGCCCAGGCCAGTTGAAACTGGAGCAGCAGCATGGCCAGGTGGACTGGGGACAGCAAGGAGTCATCATGTCAGGTAGTCCTGGGGCATGGTCCTAGGGCCCAGGCCAGTTGAAACTGGAGCAGCGGCATGGCCAGGTGGACTGGGGACAGCAAGGAGTCATCATGTCAGGTAGTCCTGGGGCATGGTCCTAGGGCTCAGGTCCTCCGAGAGAGAGAAAGAAAGAGAGAAGGAGAGAATTAGAGAATGCACACTTAGATTCACACAGGACACCGAATAGGACAGGAGAAGTACTCCAGATATAACAAACTGACCCTAGCCCCCCGACACATAAACTACTGCAGCATAAATACTGGAGGCTGAGACAGGAGGGGTCAAGAGACACTGTGGCCCCATCCGAGGACACCCCTGGACAGGGCCAAACAGGAAGGATATAACCCCACCCACTTTGCCAAAGCACAGCCCCCACACCACTAGAGGGATATCTTCAACCACCAACTTACCATCCTGAGACAAGGCCGAGTATAGCCCACAAAGATCTCCGCCACGGCACAACCCAAGGGGGGGGCGCCAACCCAGACAGGCTGACCACAACAGTGAATCAACCCACTCAGGTGACGCACCCCCAGGGACGGCATGAGAGAGCCCCAGTAAGCCAGTGACTCAGCCCCTGTAACAGGGTTAGAGGCAGAGAATCCCAGTGGAAAGAGGGGAACCGGCCAGGCAGAGACAGCAAGGGCGGTTCGTTGCTCCAGAGCCTTTCCGTTCACCTTCCCACTCCTGGGCCAGACTACACTCAATCATATGACCCACTGAAGAGATGAGTCTTCAGTAAAGACTTAAAGGTTGAGACCGAGTTTGCGTCTCTGACATGGGTAGGCAGACCGTTCCATAAAAATGGAGCTCTATAGGAGAAAGCCCTGCCTCCAGCTGTTTGCTTAGAAATTCTAGGGACAATTAGGAGGCCCGCGTCTTGTGACCGTAGCGTACGTGTAGGTATGTACGGCAGGACCAAATCAGAGAGATAGGTAGGAGCAAGCCCATGTAATGCTTTGTAGGTTAGCAGTAAAACCTTGAAATCAGCCCTTGCTTTGACAGGAAGCCAGTGTAGAGAGGCTAGAACTGGAGTAATATGATCACATTTTTTGGTTCTAGTCAGGATTCTAGCAGCCGTATTTAGCACTAACTGAAGTTTATTTAGTGCTTTATCCGGGTAGCCGGAAAATAGAGCATTGCAGTAGTCTAACCTAGAAGTGACAAAAGCATGGATTCATTTTTCTGCATCATTTTTGGACAGAAAGTTTCTGATTTTTGCAATGTTACGTAGATGGAAAAAAGCTGTCCTCGAAATGGTCTTGATATGTTCTTCAAAAGAGAGATCAGGGTCCAGAGTAACGCCGAGGTCCTTCACAGTTTTATTTGAGACGACTGTACAACCATTAAGATTAATTGTCAGATTCAACAGAAGATCTCTTTGTTTCTTGGGACCTAGAACAAGCATCTCTGTTTTGTCCGAGTTTAATAGTAGAAAGTTTGCAGCCATCCACTTCCTTATGTCTGAAACACATGCTTCTAGCGAGGGCAATTTTGGGGCTTCACCATGTTTCATTGAAATGTACAGCTGTGTGTCATCCGCATAGCAGTGAAAGTTTACATTATGTTTTCGAATAACATCCCCAAGAGGTAAAATATATAGTGAAAACAATAGTGGTCCTAAAACAGAACCTTGAGGAACACCGAAATTTACAGTTGATTTGTCAGAGGACAAACCATTCACAGAGACAAACTGATATCTTTCCGACAGATAAGATCTAAACCAGGCCAGAACATGTCCGTGTAGACCAATTTGGGTTTCCAATCTCTCCAAAAGAATGTGGTGATCGATGGTATCAAAAGCAGCACTAAGGTCTAGGAGCACGAGGACAGATGCAGAGCCTCGGTCCGATGCCATTAAAATGTCATTTACCACCTTCACAAGTGCCGTCTCAGTGCTATGATGGGGTCTAAAACCAGACTGAAGCATTTCGTATACATTGTTTGTCTTCAGGAAGGCAGTGAGTTGCTGCGCAACAGCCTTCTCTAAAATTTTTGAGAGGAATGGAAGATTCGATATAGGCCGATAGTTTTTGATATTTTCTGCGTCAAGGTTTGGCTTTTTCAAGAGAGGCTTTATTACTGCCACTTTTAGTGAGTTTGGTACACATCCAGTGGATAGAGAGCCGTTTATTATGTTCAACATAGGAGGGCCAAGCACAGGAAGCAGCTCTTTCGGTAGTTTAGTTGGAATAGGGTCCAGTATGCAGCTTGAAGGTTTAGAGGCCATGATTATTTTCATCATTGTGTCAAGAGATATAGTACTAAAAGACTTGAGCGTCTCTCTTGATCCTAGGTCCTGGCAGAGTTGTGCAGACTCAGGACAACTGAGGTTTGGAGGAATACGCAGGTTTAAAAAGGAGTCCGTAATTTGCTTTCTAATAATCATAATCTTTTCCTCAAAGAAGTTCATGAATTTATCACTGCTAAAGTGAAAGTCATCCTCTCTTGGGGAATGCTGCTTTTTAGTTAGCTTTGCGACAGTATCAAAAAGGAATTTCGGATTGTTCTTATTTTCCTCAATTAAGTTAGAAAAATAGGATGATCGAGCAACAGTAAGGGCTCTTCGGTACTGCACGGTACCGTCCTTCCAAGCTAGTCGGAAGACTTCCAGTTTGGTGTGGCGCCATTTCCGTTCCAATTTTCTGGAAGCTTGCATCAGAGCTCGGGTATTTTCTGTGTACCAGGGAGCTAGTTTCTTATGAGACATTTTTTTTTGTTTTTAGGGGTGCAACTGCATCTAGGCTATTGCGCAAGGTTAAATTGAGATCCTCAGTTAGGTGGTTAACGGATTTTTGTCCTCTGGCGTCCTTGGGTAGGCAGAGGGAGTCTGGAAGGGCATCAAGGAATCTTTGTGTTGTCTGTGAATTTATAGCACGACTTTTGATGTTCCTTGGTTGGGGTCTGAGCAGATTATTTGTTGCAATTGCAAACGTAATAAAATGGTGGTCCGATAGTCCAGGATTATGAGGAAAAACATTAAGATGCACAACATTTATTCCATGGGACAAAACTAGGTCCAGCGTATGACTGTGACAGTGAGTGGGTCCAGAGACATGTTGGACAAAACCCACTGAGTCGATGATGGCTCCGAAAGCCTTTTGGAGTGGGTCTGTGGACTTTTCCATGTGAATATTAAAGTCACCAAAGATTAGAATATTATCTGCTATGACTACAAGGTCCGATAGGAATTCAGGGAACTCAGTGAGAAACGCTGTATATGGCCCAGGAGGCCTGTAAACAGTAGCTATAAAAAGTGATTGAGTAGGCTGCATAGATTTCATGACTAGAAGCTCAAAAGACGAAAACGTCATTTTTTTTTTTGTAAATTGAAATTTGCTATCGTAAATGTTAGCAACACCTCCGCCTTTGCGGGATGCACGGGGGATATGGTCACTAGTGTAGCCAGGAGGTGAGGCCTCATTTAACACAGTAAATTCAGGCTTAAGCCATGTTTCAGTCAGGCCAATCACATCAAGATTATGATCAGTGATTAGTTCATTGACTATAATTGCCTTTGAAGTAAGGGATCTAACATTAAGTAGCCCTATTTTGAGATGTGAGGTATCATGATCTCTTTCAGTAATGACAGGAATGGAGGTGGTCTTTATCCTAGTGAGATTGCTAAGGCGAACACCGCCATGTTTAGTTTTGCCCAACCTAGGTCGAGGCACAGACACGGTCTCAATGGTGATAGCTGAGCTGACTACACTGACTATGCTAGTGGCAGACTCCACTATGCTGGCAGGCTGGCTAACAGCCTGCTGCCTGGCCTGCACCCTATTTCATTGTGGAGCTAGAGGAGTTAGAGCCCTGTCTATGTTGGTAGATAAGATGAGAGCACCCCTCCAGCTAGGATGGAGTCCGTCACTCCTCAGCAGGTCAGACTTGGTCCTGTTTATGGGTGAGTCCCAGAAAGAGGGCCAATTATCTACAAATTCTATCTTTTGGGAGGGGCAGAAAACAGTTTTCAACCAGCGATTGAGTTGTGAGACTCTGCTGTAGAGCTCATCACTCCCCCTAACTGGGAGGGGGCCAGAGACAATTACTCGATGCCGACACATCTTTCTAGCTGATATGCACGCAGAAGCTATGTTGCGCTTGGTGATCTCTGACTGTTTCATCCTAACATCGTTGGTGCCGACGTGAATAACAATATCTCTATACTCGCCAGTTTTAGCTTTAGCCAGCACCATCTTCAGATTAGCCTTAACATCGGTAGCCCTGCCCCCGGGTAAACAGTGTATGATCGCTGGATGATTCAGTATCATTCCCAGCTTGATTTCAGTCAATTAAATAAAGTATCAAGCCAGCCAGGACTCGAACCTAGAATCTTCTGATCCGTAGTCAGACACGTTATCCATTGCGCCACTGGCCCCACGTCTAAACTGAAGTCAGGTCACAGCTAGACCAGTGTACACAGTCATAGCGTCTGTCAAGAACAAGGTTCCTTTTCTGTTTCAGATGCATATCTTAATTTGATCCTCCTGTTGTTGCATGAATTTTACTGCAGAGCAAGAAATGCAGCCATGAAGTGTATTCAACGTTTAAAGAGTTTTGTATTATTTGAATCTACATAACATGTCACATTTCCTGTTGCTGAGGGAATATTGTTGTGTTGTGTGAAACTGCTGCATCTTTTTTCTCAGAGATGTTGGGGAAAAGTCCCATATAAAATCAGTCTAAAATGTGTTTGAATCGAGAACTGTCAGACACAATGAAAAGTATACAGTATTTTTCCCAGCTTGATTTTGGTCAAATAAATCTAGTTTTGAACCAAACAGGAGTCAAATATTCAATCTTCTGACCTGTTATCAGACACGTTATCCATTGCGCCACTGGCCGCACAGCCAAGCTGAAGTCAGGTCACACCTAGGCCAGTATACACAGTCATAGTGTCTGT
>NW_027033209.1:0-5881 GCF_034236695.1 Oncorhynchus nerka | reverse complement strand
TATCCATTACATCAGCTGTCTCCTGTCATGTCAACCCAACCCAACACACACCTTATCCATTACATCAGCTGTCTCCTGTCATGTCAGCCCAACCCAACACGACACCCCTTATCCATTACATCAGCTGTCTCCTGTCATGTCAACCCAACCACAACACCACTTATCCATTACATCAGCTGTCTCCTGTCATGTCAACCCAACCACCGACACCACTTATCCATTACATCAGCTGTCTCCTGTCATGTCAGCCCAACCCACGACACCCCTTATCCATTACATCAGCTGTCTCCTGTCATGTCAGCCCAACACGACACCACTTATCCATTACATCAGCTGTCTCCTGTCATGTCAACCCAACCACGACACCACTTATCCATTACATCAGCTGTCTCCTGTCATGTCAACCCAACCACGACACCACTTATCCATTACATCAGCTGTCTCCTGTCATGTCAGCCCAACACGACACCACTTATCCATTACATCAGCTGTCTCCTGTCATGTCAGCCCAACCAACACGACACCACTTATCCATTACATCAGCTGTCTCCTGTCATGTCAGCCCAACCACGACACCACTTATCCATTACATCAGCTGTCTCCTGTCATGTCAACCCAACACGACACCCCTTATCCATTACATCAGCTGTCTCCTGTCATGTCAACCCAACCACGACACCACTTATCCATTACATCAGCTGTCTCCTGTCATGTCAACCCAACCACGACACCACTTATCCATTACATCAGCTGTCTCCTGTCATGTCAACCCAACCCACGACACCACTTATCCATTACATCAGCTGTCTCCTGTCATGTCAACCCAACCCAACCACCACTTATCCATTACATCAGCTGTCTCCTGTCATGTCAGCCCAACACGACACCACTTATCCATTATATCAGCTGTCTCCTGTCATGTCAGCCCAACCCAACACCACTTATCCATTACATCAGCTGTCTCCTGTCATGTCAACCCAACACGACACCACTTATCCATTACATCAGCTGTCTCCTGTCATGTCAACCCAACACGACACCACTTATCCATTACATCATCTGTCTCCTGTCATGTCAGCCCAACCACGACACCACTTATCCATTACATCAGCTGTCTCCTGTCATGTCAACCCAACCCAACCGACACCACTTATCCATTACATCAGCTGTCTCCTGTCATGTCAGCCCAACCACAGACACCACTTATCCATTACATCAGCTGTCTCCTGTCATGTCAACCCAACACGACACCACTTATCCATTACATCAGCTGTCTCCTGTCATGTCAGCCCAACCACAACACCACTTATCCATTACATCAGCTGTCTCCTGTCATGTCAACCCAACCCAACACGACACCACTTATCCATTACATCAGCTGTCTCCTGTCATGTCAACCCAACACGACACCACTTATCCAATACATCAGCTGTCTCCTGTCATGTCAACCCAACACGACACCCCTTATCCATTACATCATCTGTCTCCTGTCATGTCAGCCCAACACAACACCACTTATCCAATACATCAGCTGTCTCCTGTCATGTCAACCCAACCCAACACACACCTTATCCATTACATCAGCTGTCTCCTGTCATGTCAACCCAACCAACGACACCACTTATCCATTACATCAGCTGTCTCCTGTCATGTCAACCCAACACGACACCACTTATCCATTACATCAGCTGTCTCCTGTCATGTCAACCCAACACGACACCACTTATCCATTACATCAGCTGTCTCCTGTCATGTCAACCCAACCCAACACCCCTTATCCATTACATCATCTGTCTCCTGTCATGTCAACCAAACACGACACCCCTTATCCATTACATCAGCTGTCTCCTGTCATGTCAACCCAACACGACACCACTTATCCATTACATCAGCTGTCTCCTGTCATGTCAACCCAACCCACGACACCACTTATCCATTACATCAGCTGTCTCCTGTCATGTCAGCCCAACACAACACCCCTTATCCATTACATCATCTGTCTCCTGTCATGTCAACCAAACACGACACCCCTTATCCATTACATCAGCTGTCTCCTGTCATGTCAACCCAACACGACACCACTTATCCATTACATCAGCTGTCTCCTGTCATGTCAACCCAACACGACACCACTTATCCATTACATCAGCTGTCTCCTGTCATGTCAGCCCAACACGACACCACTTATCCATTACATCAGCTGTCTCCTGTCTTGTCAGCCCAACCACGACACCACTTATCAATGCATGGCTGTCTCCTGTCGTATCAGCGCAACCACACGACACCACTTATCCAATACATCAGCTGTCTCCTGTCATGTCAGCCCAACACGACACCACTTATCCAATACATCAGCTGTCTCCTGTCATGTCAGCCCAACACGACACCACTTATCCAATACATCAGCTGTCTCCTGTCATGTCAACCCAACACGACACCCCTTATCCATTACATCTGCTGTCTCCTGTCATGTCAGCCCAACACGACACCCTCTTATCCAATACATCAGCTGTCTCCTGTCATGTCAACTCAACCCTAACACGATACCACTTTTCTGTCTGTATCAGCCCAACACGACCCCCTTATACATCAGCTGTCTCTCCTGTCATGTGTCAACCCAACAGGACACCATTATCAATTACATCATTGTCTCCTGTCATGTCAACTCAACACGATAATTATATCCAATACATCAGCTGTCTCCTGTCATGTCAGCCCAACACATTTTCCACTCTTATCCAATACATCAGCTGTCTCCTGTCATGTCAGCCCAACACGACACCACTTATCCAATACATCAGCTGTCTCCCTGTCATGTCAACCCAACACGGCTACACTTTATCCAATACATCAGCTGTCTCCTGTCATGTCAACCCAACACGACACCCTTATCCATTAGCATCAGCTGTCTCCTGTCATGTCAGCCAACACGACACCACTTATCCCAATACATCAGCTGTCTCGCTGTCAACTCAGCCCAACACGACAACATATCCATTACATCATCTGTCTCCTGTCAATCGTAATCCATGCCATATCAATCATCAGCCTCCTGTCATGTCAATAACACAACACCAGTACATCAGCTGTTATCCAATACATCGGCTGTCTCCTGTCATGTCAACTCAACCTAACACGACACCACTTATCCAATACATCAGCTGTCTCCTGTCATGTCAGCCCAACACAACACCCTCTATCCATTACATCATCTGTCTCCTGTCATGTCAGCCAACCCAACACGACACCACTTATTCAATGCATCAGCTGTCTCCTGTCATGTCCAGCCCAACACGACGATACCACTTATCCATTACATCAGCTGTCTCCTGTCATATCCAGCCCAACATTATCCAGTACGATCAGCTGTCTCCTTATTCAATAGCCGATTAGCATCAGCTCCCCTGTCATGTCAGCCTAACACAACGACTACTTATCAATGCATCAGTTGTCTCCTGTCATGTCAACTCAACCCAACTTATCAATGCATCAGCGCTGTCTCCTGTCATATCACCACTCCCTTATCCAATACATCAGCTGTCTCCTGTCATGTCAGCCCAACACAACACCCTTATCCATTACATCATCTGTCTCCTGTCATGTCAACCAAACACGACACCATTATCCATTACATCAGCTGTCTCCTGTCATGTCAGCCCAACACGACACCACTTATCCATTACATCAGCTGTCTCCTGTCCATATCAACCCAACCCGACACCACTTATCCATTACATCAGCTGTCTCCTGTCATATCAACCCAACCCAACCCAACACCACTTATCCATTACATCAGCTGTCTCCTGTCATGTCAACCCAACCTAACACGCATAATTATTTATCCATTATATCAGCTGCCTCCTGTCATGTCAGCCCAACCGAACACCACTTATCCATTACATCAGCTGTCTCCCTGTCATGTCAACTCAACCACGACACCACTATCCATTACATCAGCTGTCTCCTGTTATGTCAACCCAACCGGCCACCACTTATCCATTACATCAGCTGTCTCCCGTCATGTCAACTCCAACCCAACACGACACCACTTATCCATTATCAGCTGTCTCCCGTCGCGTCAACCCAACACGACACCACTTATCCAATACATCAGCTGTCTCCTGTCATGTCAACTAACACACACCCCTTATCCATTACATCATCTGTCTCCTGTCATGTCAGCCCAACCACAACACCACTTATCAATACATCAGCTGTCTCCTGTCATGTCAACTCAACCTAACACCACTTATAATACATCAGCTGTTATCCAATAATACATCAGCTGTCTCCCGTCATGTCAGCCCAACACAACACCCCCTTATCCATTACATCATCTGTCTCCTGTCATGTCAACCAAACACGACACCCTTATCCATTACATCAGCTGTCTCCTGTCATGTCAGCCCAACACGACACCACTTATCCAATACATCAGCTGTCTCCTGTCATGTCAACCCAACACAGACACCACTTATCCATTACATCAGCTGTCTCCTGTCATGTCAGCCCAACCACGACACCACTTATCCAATACATCAGCTGTCTCCTGTCATGTCAGCCCAACACGACACCCCTTATCCATTACATCATCTGTCTCCTGTCATGTCAGCCCAACACGACACCACTTATCCATTACATCAGCTGTCTCCTGTCATGTCAGCCCAACACGACACCCCTTATCCATTACATCAGCTGTCTCCTGTCATGTCAACCCAACACGACACCACTTATCCATTACATCAGCTGTCTCCTGTCATGTCAACCCAACCCAACCCAACACCACTTATCCATTACATCAGCTGTCTCCTGTCATGTCAACCCCAACACGACACCACTTATCCATTACATCAGCTGTCTCCTGTCATGTCAGCCCAACACAACACCACTTATCCATTACATCAGCTGTCTCCTGTCATGTCAACCCAGACCCCTTATCCATTACATCAGCTGTCTCCTGTCATGTCAACCCAACACAACACCTTATCCATTACATCAGCTGTCTCCTGTCATGTCAGCCCAACACGACACCACTTATCCATTACATCAGCTGTCTCCTGTCATGTCAACCCAACACGACACCACTTATCCAATACATCAGCTGTCTCCTGTCATGTCAACCCAACACGACACCCCTTATCCATTACATCAGCTGTCTCCTGTCATGTCAGCCCAACACGACACCCCTTATCCATTACATCCGCTGTCTCCTGTCATGTCAACCCAACCCAACCCAACACCACTTATCCAATACATCAGCTGTCTCCTGTCATGTCAACCCAACACGACACCCCTTATCCATTACATCAGCTGTCTCCTGTCATGTCAACCCAACACACACCCTTATCCATTACATCCTGCTGTCTCCTGTCATATCAGCCCAACTCGACAACACCACTTATCCATTCATCAGCTGTCTCCTGTCATGTCAACCCAACCTAACACTACTATCCATTACATCTGCTGTCTCCTGTCATGTCAACCTAACCTGCACCACTTATCCATTACATCAGCTGTCTCTGTCATGTCAACCCAACCCACCACTTATCCATTACATCTGCTGTCTCCTGTCGTATCAATAACCAGCACCTTATCCATTACATCAGCTGTCTCCTGTCATGTCAATGACAACACGACACCACTTACATCCCGTACATCCAGCTACAATGTCCTCATCTGTGTTTAACCACGACACCATATCCATTACATCAATATCTCTGTCATGTCAGCCCAACCACGACACCATATCCATTACATCAGCTGTCTCCTGTCATGTCAACCCAACCCGACACCACTTATCCATTACATCAGCTGTCTCCTGTCATGTCAGCCCAACACGACACCACTTATCCAATACATCAGCTGTCTCCTGTCATGTCAG
>NW_027033208.1:0-5879 GCF_034236695.1 Oncorhynchus nerka | reverse complement strand
CTTCATCCACTATATATACAGCAGTATGAGGACACCCCTTCATCCACTATATATACAGCAGTATGAGGACACCCCTTCATCCACTATATATACAGCAGTATGAGGACACCCTTCATCCACTATATATACAGCAGTGACGACACCCTTCATCCACTATATACAGCAGTATGAGGACACCCTTCATCCACTATATATACAGCAGTATGAGGACACCCCTTCATCCACTATATATACAGCAGTATGAGGACACCCCTTCATCCACTATATATACAGGACACCCCTTCATCCACTATATATACAGCAGTATGTGGACACCCCTTCATCCACTATATATACAGCAGTATGAGGACACCCCTTCATCCACTATATATACAGGACACCCCTTCATCCACTATATATACAGCAGTATGAGGACACCCCTTCATCCACTATATATACAGGACACCCCTTCATCCACTATATATACAGCAGTATGAGGACACCCCTTCATCCACTATATATACAGCAGTATGAGGACACCCCTTCATCCACTATATATACAGGACACCCCTTCATCCACTATATATACAGGACACCCTTCATCCACTATATATACAGGACACCACTTCATCCACTATATATACAGGGACACCCCTTCATCCACTATATATACAGGACACCTTCATCCACTATATATACAGGACACCCCTTCATCCACTATATATACAGGACACCCCTTCATCCACTATATATACAGGACACCCCTTCATCCACTATATATACAGCAGTATGTGGACACCCCTTCATCCACTATATATACAGGACACCCCTTCATCCCCTATGTATACAGGACACCCCTTCATCCACTATATATACAGGACACCCCTTCATCCACTATATATACAGCAGTATGAGGACACCCCTTCATCCACTATATATACAGGACACCCCTTCATCCACTATATATACAGCAGTATGAGGACACCCCTTCATCCACTATATATACAGCAGTATGTGGACACCCCTTCATCCACTATATATACAGGACACCTCTTCATCCACTATATATACAGGACACCCCTTCATCCACTATATATACAGGACACCTCTTCATCCACTATATATACAGGACACCCCTTCATCCACTATATATACAGGACACCCCTTCATCCACTATATATACAGCAGTATGTGGACACCTCTTCATCCACTATATATACAGGACACCTCTTCATCCACTATATATACAGGACACCCCTTCATCCACTATATATACAGCAGTATGAGGACACCCCTTCATCCACTATATATACAGCAGTATGTGGACACCCCTTCATCCACTATATATACAGGACACCCCTTCATCCACTATATATACAGGACACCCCTTCATCCACTATATATACAGCAGTATGAGGACACCCCTTCATCCACTATATATACAGGACACCCCTTCATCCACTATATATACAGTATGAGACACCCCTTCATCCACTATATATACAACCGGTATGGGGACACCCAGCTAAATCCACTATATATACAGCGGTATGAGAGACCCCTTCATCCACTATATATACAGCAGTATGGGGACACCCCTTCATCCACTATATATACAGGACACCCCTTCATCCACTATATATACAGCAGTATGAGGACACCCCTTCATCCACTATATATACAGCAGTATGAGAACCCCCTTCATCCACTATATATACACAGCAGTATGGGGACACCTTCATCCCCTATATATACAGGACACCCTTCATCCACTATATACAGGACACCCTTCAAATCCACTATATATACAGCAGTGTGTGGGCCCCTTCATCCACTATATATACAGGACACCTTCATCCACTATATATACAGCAGTATGAGACACCCCTTCATCCACTATATACAGCAGTATGTGGACACCCCTTCATCCACTATATATACAGGACACCTCTTCATCCACTATATACAGGACACCCCTTCATCCACTATATATACAGGACACCTCTTCATCCACTATATATATACAGGACACCTCTTCATCACTATATATCACGGACACCCCTTCATCCACTATATATACAGGACACCCCTTCATCCACTATATATACAGCAGTATGTGGACACCCCTTCATCCACTATATATACAGGACACCCCTTCATCCCACTATATATACAGGACACCTCTTCATCCACTATATATATAGGGACACCTCTTCATCCACTATATATAGGACACCCCTTCATCCACTATATATACAGCAGTATGAGACACCCCTTCATCCACTATATATATAGCAGTATGTGGACACCCCTTCATCCACTATATATACAGGACACCCCTTCATCCACTATATATACAGGACACCCCTTCATCCACTATATACAGCAGTATGGGGACACCCCTTCATCACTATATATACAGGACTGCCCCTTCATCACTATATATACAGCAGTATAGGACACCCCTTCATCCACTATATACAGCAGTATGAGGACACCCCTTCATCCACTATATATACAGGACACCCCTTCATCCACTATATATGCAGCAGTATGGGGGTTTACCCCTTCATCCACTATATATACAGCAGTATGAGGGACCCCCCCTTCATCCACTATATATACAGCAGTATGAGGACACCACTTCATCCACTATATATACAGGACACCCCTTCATCCACTATATATACAGCAGTATGTGGACACCCCTTCATCCACTATATATACAGGACACCTTCATGTGGACACCCCTTCATTCACAGTATGATATACAGGATGAGAGCACCCCTTCATCCACTATATATACAGGACACCCCTTCATCCACTATATATACAGCAGTATGAGGACACCCCTTCATCCACTATATATACAGCAGTATAGAGGACACCCCTTCATCCACTATATATACAGGACACCCCTTCATCCACTATATATACAGCACCCCTTCAGTATGAGGACACCACTTCATCCACTATATATACAGGACACCCCTTCATGAGGACACCCCTTCATCCACTATATATGGGACACCCCTTCATCCACTATATATACAGGACACCCCTTCATCCACTATATATACAGGACACTATATATACAGGACACCCCTTCATCCACTACTATATATACGGCAGTATGTGGACACCCCTTCATCCACTATATATACAGGACACCTTCATCCACTATATATACAGGACACCCCTTCATCCACTATATATACAGGACACCCCTTCATCCACTATATACAGTATGACACCTTCATCCACTATATATACAGGACACCCCTTCATCCACTATATATACAGGACACCCCTTCATCCACTATATATACAGCAGTATGTGGACACCCCCACTATCAGGACACCTCTTCATCCACTATATAAGGACACCTGGGACACCCCTTCATCCCCTATATATACAAGGACACCCCTTCATCCACTATATATACAGGACACCCCTTCATCCACTATATATACAGCAGTATGTGGACACCTCTTCATCCACTATATATACAGGACACCTCTTCATCCACTATATATACAGGACACCCCTTCATCCACTATATATACAGCAGTATGAGGACACCCCTTCATCCACTATATATACAGCAGTAATAATGGACACCCTTCATCCACTATATATACAGGACACCCCTTCATCCACTATATATACAGGACACCCCTTCATCCACTATATATACAGCAGTGGGGACACCCCTTCATCCACTATATATACAGGACACCCCTTCATCCACTATATATACAGCAGTATGAGGACACCTTCATCCACTATATATACAGCAGTATGAGGACACCCCTTAATCTATATATACAGCAGTGAAGACACCTTCATCCACTATATATACAGCAGTATGAGAACACCCCTTCATCCACTATATATACAGGACACCCTTCATCCACTATATATACAGCAGTATGAGGACACCCCTTCATCCACTATATATACAGCAGTATGAGAACCCCCCTTCATCCACTATATATACAGCAGTATGAGGACACCCCTTCATCCACTATATATACAGGACACCCCTTCATCCACTATATATACAGCAGTATGTGGACACCCCTTCATCCACTATATATACAGCAGTATGTGGAAACCCCTTCATCCACTATATATACAGCAGTATGAGGACACCCCTTCATCCACTATATATACAGCAGTATGAGAACCCCCCTTCATCCACTATATATACAGCAGTATGAGGACACCCCTTCATCCACTATATATACAGGACACCTCTTCATCCACTATATATACAGGACACCCCTTCATCCACTATATATACAGGACACCTCTTCATCCACTATATATACAGGACACCTCTTCATCCACTATATATACAGGACACCCCTTCATCCACTATATATACAGGACACCCCTTCATCCACTATATATACAGCAGTATGTGGACACCCCTTCATCCACTATATATACAGGACACCCCTTCATCCACTATATATACAGGACACCTCTTCATCCACTATATATACAGGACACCTCTTCATCCACTATATATACAGGACACCCCTTCATCCACTATATATACAGCAGTATGAGGACACCCCTTCATCCACTATATATACAGCAGTATGTGGACACCCCTTCATCCACTATATATACAGGACACCCCTTCATCCACTATATATACAGGACACCCCTTCATCCACTATATATACAGCAGTATGAGGACACCCCTTCATCCACTATATATACAGGACACCCCTTCATCCACTATATATACAGCAGTATGAGGACACCCCTTCATCCACTATATATACAGCAGTATGAGGACACCCCTTCATCCACTATATATACAGGACACCCCTTCATCCACTATATATACAGCAGTATGAGGACACCCCTTCATCCACTATATATACAGCAGTATGAGGACCCCCCTTCATCCACTATATATACAGCAGTATGAGGACACCCCTTCATCCACTATATATACAGGACACCCCTTCATCCACTATATATACAGCAGTATGTGGACACCCCTTCATCCACTATATATACAGCAGTATGTGGACACCCCTTCATCCACTATATATACAGGACACCCCTTCATCCACTATATATACAGGACACCCCTTCATCCACTATATATACAGCAGTATGAGGACACCCCTTCATCCACTATATATACAGCAGTATGAGGACACCCCTTCATCCACTATATATACAGGACACCCCTTCATCCACTATATATACAGCAGTATGAGGACACCCCTTCATCCACTATATATACAGCAGTATGAGGACACCCCTTCATCCACTATATATACAGGACACCCCTTCATCCACTATATATACAGGACACCCCTTCATCCACTATATATACAGGACACCACTTCATCCACTATATATACAGGACACCCCTTCATCCACTATATATACAGGACACCCCTTCATCCACTATATATACAGGACACCCCTTCATCCACTATATATACAGGACACCCCTTCATCCACTATATATACAGGACACCCCTTCATCCACTATATATACAGGACACCCCTTCATCCACTATATATACAGGACACCCCTTCATCCACTATATATACAGCAGTATGTGGACACCCCTTCATCCACTATATATACAGGACACCCCTTCATCCCCTATATATACAGGACACCCCTTCATCCACTATATATACAGGACACCCCTTCATCCACTATATATACAGCAGTATGAGGACACCCCTTCATCCACTATATATACAGGACACCCCTTCATCCACTATATATACAGCAGTATGAGGACACCCCTTCATCCACTATATATACAGCAGTATGTGGACACCCCTTCATCCACTATATATACAGGACACCTCTTCATCCACTATATATACAGGACACCCCTTCATCCACTAT
>NW_027033207.1:0-5878 GCF_034236695.1 Oncorhynchus nerka | reverse complement strand
ACAGGTTGATATCTAGATTTATTGAGGTAGCACCGCACAGTGTAATGAGTAGAGGGACGGGTTTGATATCTAGATTTATTGGTGCACCACGCAGTGTGATGTGGTGAGAGGACAGGTTGATATCTGGGATTTATTAATTAATACACCACACAAATGATAATGGTGATGGGGACAGGTTGATATCTAGATTTATTGAGGTAACACCACACAGTGTGATAATGGTGATAGAGTCAGGTTGATATCTAGATTTATTGAGGTAACTCCACAGTGTGATATAATGGTTATAGGTTGATATCTAGATTTATTGAGGTAACACCACACAGTGTGATGTGATAATGGTGACAGGTTGATATTTAGATTTATTGAGTAACACCACACAGTGTGATAATGGTGATAGAGGACAGGTTGATATCTAGATTTATTGAGGTAACACCACAGTGTGATAATGGTGATAGAGGACAGGTTGATATCTAGATTTATTGAGGTAACACCACACAGTGTGATGTGATAATGGTGATAGAGGACAGGTTGATATCTAGATTTATTGAGGTAACACCACACAGTGTGATAATGGTGATAGGGTCAGGTTGATATCTAGATTTATTGAGACACTGGTAACACCACACAGTGTGATAATGGTGATAGGAGTCAGGTTGATATCTAGATTTATTGAGGTAACACCACACAGTGTGATAATGGTGATAGAGGTCAGGTTGATATCTAGATTTATTGAGGTAAATACCACACAGAGTGATAATGGGTATAGGCCAGGTTGATATCTAGATTTATTGAGGACACCACACAGTGTGATAATGGTGATAGAGGTCAGGTTGATATCTATTGAGGTAAATACCACACAGTGTGATAATGGTGATAGAGGACAGGTTGATATCTAGATTTATTGAGGTAACACCACACAGTGTGATAATGGTGACAGGTTGATATCTAGATTTATTGAGGTAACACCACACAGTGTGATAATGGTGATAGAGGACAGGTTGATATCTAGATTTATTGAGGTAACACCACACAGAGTGATGTGATAATGGTGACAGGTTGATATCTAGATTTATTGAGGTAACACCACACAGTGTGATAATGGTGACAGAGGACAGGTTGATATCTAGATTTATTGAGGTAACACCACACAGTGTGATAATGGTGACAGATTGATATCTAGATTTATTGAGGTAACACCACACAGTGTGATAATGGTGATAGAGGTCAGGTTGATATCTAGATTTATTGAGGTAACACCACTCAGTGTGATAATGTGATAAGGTGGTTGATATCTAGATTTATTGAGTAACAGGTTGATATCAGGTTGATATCTAGATTTATTGAGGTAACACCACACAGTGTGATAATGGTTATAGAGGATAGGTTGATATCTAGATTTATTGATTTATTGAAAGTACCACACAGTGTGATGTGATAATGGTGATAGAGGACAGGTTGATATCTAGATTTATTGAGGTAACACCACACAGTGTGATAATGGTGATAGAGGAGTGTGATTTGAAACACCACACAGTGGTGACAGAGGACAGGTTGATATCTAGATTTATTGAGGTAACACCACACAGTGTGATAATGGTGATAGAGGACAGGTTGATATCTAGATTTATTGAGGTAACACCACACAGTGTGATAATGGTGATAGAGGACAGGTTGATATCTAGATTTATTGAGGTAACACCACACAGTGTGATAATGGTGATGAGGACAGGTTGATATCTAGATTTATTGAGGTAACACCACACAGTGATGATAATGGTGATAGAGTGGTTGATATCTAGATTTATTGAGGTAACACCACACAGAGTGATGTGATAATGGTGACAGGTTGATATCTAGATTTATTGAGGCATTGTGATAATGGTAACAGGTTGATATCTAGATTTATTGAGGTAACACCACACAGTGTGATAATGGTGACAGAGGACAGGTTGATATCTAGATTTATTGAGGTAACACCACACAGTGTGATGTGATAATGGTGATAATGGTGACAGGTTGATATCTAGATTTATTGAGGTAACACCACACAGTATGATAATTTGATAGAGGTAATGATTTATTGAGGTAACACCACACAGTGTGATGTGAAATGGTGATTGATATCTAGATTTCTTGAGGTAACAGGTTGTGATATTGGTGATAGATTTGATTGAGGTAACACCACACAGTGTGATAATGGTGACAGAGGACAGGTTGATATCTAGATTTATTGAGGTAACACCACACAGTGTGATAATGGTGATAGAGGACAGGTTGATATCTAGATTTATTGAGGTAACACCACACAGTGTGATAATGGTGATAGAGGACAGGTTGATATCTAGATTTATTGAGGTAACACCACACAGTGTGATAATGGTGACAGAGGACAGGTTGATATCTAGATTTATTGAGGTAACACCACACAGTGTGATAATGGTGATAGAGGACAGGTTGATATCTAGATTTATTGAGGTAACACCACACAGTGTGATAATGGTGACAGAGGACAGGTTGATATCTAGATTTATTGAGGTAACACCACACAGTGTGATGTGATAATGGTGATAGAGGACAGGTTGATATCTAGATTTATTGAGGTAACACCACACAGTGTGATAATGGTGATAGAGGACAGGTTGATATCTAGATTTATTGAGGTAACACCACACAGTGTGATAATGGTGATAGAGGTCAGGTTGATATCTAGATTTATTGAGGTAACACCACACAGTGTGATAATGGTGATAGAGGACAGGTTGATATCTAGATTTATTGAGGTAACACCACACAGTGTGATAATGGTGACAGAGGACAGGTTGATATCTAGATTTATTGAGGTAACACCACACAGTGTGATGTGATAATGGTGACAGAGGACAGGTTGATATCTAGATTTATTGAGGTAACACCACACAGTGTGATGTGATAATGGTGACAGGTTGATATCTAGATTTATTGAGGTAACACCACACAGTGTGATAATGGTGATAGAGGACAGGTTGATATCTAGATTTATTGAGGTAACACCACACAGTGTGATGTGATAATGGTGACAGGTTGATATCTAGATTTATTGAGGTAACACCACACAGTGTGATGTGATAATGGTGATAGGTTGATATCTAGATTTATTGAGGTAACACCACACAGTGTGATAATGGTGACAGAGGACAGGTTGATATCTAGATTTATTGAGGTAACACCACACAGTGTGATGTGATAATGGTGACAGAGGACAGGTTGATATCTAGATTTATTGAGGTAACACCACACAGTGTGATAATGGTGATAGAGGACAGGTTGATATCTAGATTTATTGAGGTAACACCACACAGTGTGATAATGGTGATAGAGGACAGGTTGATATCTAGATTTATTGAGGTAACACCACACAGTGTGATGTGATAATGGTGATAGAGGACAGGTTGATATCTAGATTTATTGAGGTAACACCACACAGAGTGATAATGGTGACAGAGGACAGGTTGATATCTAGATTTATTGAGGTAACACACAGTGATGTGATAATGGTGATAGAGGACAGGTTGATATCTAGATTTATTGAGGTAACACCACACAGTGTGATAATGGTGATAGAGGACAGGTTGATATCTAGATTTATTGAGGTAACACCACACAGTGTGATGTGATAATCGTGACAGAGGACATATTTGTTTTGTGCAGAAAACTGTGTAGAATTTGAGTTACTTGTTTAACTTTACGAGCTGGGATGTCTTGTCCAGGCAAATAGTTTGTCATAAAACCGTTAGCATTTAGCTAGCGTTCACTATGGGATTTTACAATGTATTCGTTAGCAATGCTAACGTTCAGATTGAACATTTTAAGTGTGTTGAGTGATAGTGTTACCGGATATCCCATTATGCAACAAAGGTCGGTAGAACTATCGGTGTACGGCTCAAGACTATATGTTAGTACTTACCCTTTTTAGTGGATAGGAAGCCTGTTGGGACACAGACAAGCCTGTCACACCGTATCTGATATAAAGCAGGATGTTAAAGGAAACTGTATTAATCGTTGTAGTCTGGTGATACTGGGGAGGCAGGGTAGCCTAGTGGTTAGAGCGTTGGACTAGTAACCGGAAGGTTGCAAGTTGGAATCCCGAGCTGACAAGGTACAAATCTGTCGTTCTGCCCTGAACAGGCAGTTAACCCACTGTTCCCGGGTAGTCGTCATTGAAAATAAGGAATTTGTTCTTAAACTGACTTGCCTGGTTAAATAAAGGTAAAAAAAAATACTGGTGTCGACAACACTACTCTGACTGTACCACTGGACTGATCAGGACATCTAACAATGTCAGTAGTCAAGGTATGATGCTACTTCTCTGCTGCTAACCCAAGTGTCCCCCCCCTCCCCCTTCAGTCCCACAAGGCCAACAGCCCCCCCCAGTAGTCAAAGGTATTGATGCTACTTCTCTGCTGCTAACCCAAGTGTCCCCCCCCTTCAGTCCCACAAGGCCAACAGCCCCCAGTAGTCAGGTATTGATGCTACTTCTCTGCTGCTAACCCAAGTGTCCCCCTCCCCTCCTCCCTTCAGTCCCACAAGGCCAACAGCCCCCAGTAGTTCCGTGGTGTCAGCTGATGCTGCTTTGCTGCTGCTAAACGCCCAGTGCCCCCTTCAGTCCCACAAGGCCAGCAGCCCCCCAGTCAGGATCAGGTATTGATGCTACTACTCTGGAACCACAGAACCAACAATGTCCACTGTGTGGTACTCCTCCTCCCTTCAGTCCTGGCAAGGCCAACAGCCACGCGGGTGAGGTTCCGTGCGTGTCACTGATCAACAAGTTGCTAGGCAACATGGCGGAGAACGCCCCAGATCGACGATGACCTGTCTGACGGTACTCCACCAGGCCATGTCAGGTCCAGACCTCACTGGCCATGGTTCCCCTACTAACGTCAGGGTCCAGGCGTCTCTGGCCATGGGATACTACACTACAGGAACCTCTCTGGCCAGAACCAACAATGTCCCACTGTTAATGGTACTGATACTACTACACACTGTCAGGGTCCAGACCTCTGGCCATGGTACTGATACTACTACACACTGTCAGGGTCCAGACCTCTCTGGCCATGGTACTGATACTACTACACACTGTCAGGGTCCAGACCTCTCTGGCCATGGCAACTGTTAATGGTACTACTACACACTGTCAGGTCCAGACCTCTGGCCATGGTACTGATACTACTACACACTGTCAGGGTCCAGACCTCTCTGGCCATGGTACTGTTAATGGTACTGATACTACACACTGTCAGGGTCCAGACCTCTCTGGCCATGGTACTGATACTACTACACACTGTCAGGTCCAGACCTCTCTGGCCATGGTACTGATACTACAACACACTGTCAGGTCCAGACCTCTGGCCATGGTACTGATACTACTACACACTGTCAGGGTCCAGACCTCTCTGGCCATGGTACTGATACTACTACACACTGTCAGGGTCCAGACCTCTCTACCATGGCTGGAACCACAGAGACCACCACTGGTACTGATACTACTACTACTACTGACACTACACTGTCAGGGTCCAGACCTCTCTGGCCATGGTACTGATACTACTACACACTGTCAGGGTCCAGACCTCTCTGGCCATGGTACTGATACTACTACACACTGTCAGGGTCCAGACCTCTCTGGCCATGGTACTGATACTACTACACACTGTCGGTCCAGACCTCTCTGGCCATGGTACTGATACTACTACACACTGTCAGGGTCAGACCTCTCTGGCCATGGCCCGACTACAGGAACCACAGAACCACCACTGTTAATGGTACTGATGCTACTACACACTGTCAGGGTCCAGACCTCTCTGGCCATGGTACTGATACTACTACACACTGTCAGGGTCCA
>NW_027033206.1:0-5871 GCF_034236695.1 Oncorhynchus nerka | reverse complement strand
CATCTGCTGACTGGAGTGGGTAACGCAGTTGAGTAAAATGGAGATTTTATCTTCAGATAACAAGTTAAAGTGTAACGAAGCAGGAGTTTTAACTCACCAGTGTAACAATACAGTGTGGTTAAAGACATAGTAAGCTAATTGTAATCACGATATGGTTACCTATAAGGACAAACAATGTTTTTGCGTTATTACATATTTATTAACTTATTTTGTGACTCTTCCAAACTACCCACAATGCAGTATTTCTCAACGTCATATGGATGATCTTCTCTGTGCTACTGAGTTTGTTTGCCAGTGTAACGGTGTAACGAAGTAACATGTTTAAAATATGTGTATCCTCTATTTAACGAGGCAATTCATTTAAGAACAGTGCCTTAGACCGCTGCCCCGCTCGTGTGATAAAGGTATAGGATTCTGGGTAATCCACAGCAGATTTATGGAGAATTTGAAAATTGAGTGGTCCTGGGATAGAAATGTATAAAACCTACTGGCATGACCTAGAGAGTTACAACCTACTGTAGCCTACTGGCATGACCTAGAGAGTTATGCCTAACCTACTGGCATGACCTAGAGATACAACCTACTGTAGCCTACTGGCATGACCTAGAGAGACTGTAACCTACTGGCATGACCTAGAGATGCAACCTACTGGCATGACCTAGAGTTACAACCTACTGTAGCCTACTGGCATGACCTAGAGAGTTACAACCTACTGTAAGCTACTGGCTGTAAGCAACCTACTGGGGCAGGCTGGCCTTCTGTACAGAGAGATACAACCTACTGCATGTCCTACTGGTAACCTAGAGAGATACAATTTACTGTACCTACTGGCATGACCTAGAGAGATACAACCTAACTAGAGAGATGCAACCTACTGGCATGACCTAGAGAGATACAACCTACTGTAGCCTACTGGCATGACCTAGAGAGTTACAACCTACTGTGCCTACTGGCATGACCCCTAAGAGATGTAACCTACTGGTATTTGCTACTGGCATGACCTGCAACAGAGAGATACAGAGTAAACCTACTGTCCCAGGATACTGGCATGACCTAGAGAGTTACAACCTACTGTAGCCTACTGGCATGACCTAGAGAGATACAACCTACTGGCATGACCTAGAGAGTTACTGTAGCCTACTGGCATTACCTAGAGAGTTACAACCTACTGTAGTCTACTGGCATGACCTAGAGAGATGCAACCTACTGGCATGATAGCCTAGAGAGATACAACCTACTGTAGCCTACTGGCATGACCTAGAGAGAGTTACAACCTACTGTAAGCCTACTGGCATGACCTAGAGAGTTACAACCTACTGTAGCCTACTGGCATGACCTAGAGAGATACAACCTACTGTAACCTACTGGCATGACCTAGAGAGATACAACCTACTGTAACCTACTGGCATGACCTAGAGAGATACAACCTACTGTAGCCTACTGGCATGACCTAGAGAGTTACAACCTACTGTAGCCTACTGGCATGACCTAGAGAGTTACAACCTACTGTAAGCCTACTGGCATGACCTAGAGAGATACAACCTACTGTAGCCTACTGGCATGACCTAGAGAGATACAACCTACTGGCTTGACCTAGAGAGATGCAACCTACTGGCATGACCTAGAGGGCTAAAGTTGTAAAATTCCTGGATTTTAAATTGATATTTTCCAGTAATAATGATAATTTGTATCATCCTATCCACATGTGGGATCCCTCTCCTTTGTCGTCCCCTCTACACCAATAACAGACAACTACTGTGGGATCCCTCTCCTTTGTCTTCCTCCAGGATAACTAGTCTCAGAGTAATGTTAGTTCCCAGGATAACTAATGTTAGATCACAGAAAAACACAGCCATTTCCCAGCCAAAGATAGGATTCACAAAAAGTAGAAATAGAGATAAAATGAATCACTAACCTTTGATGATCTTCGTTAGATGACATTCATAGGACATCATGTTACACAATACATGTATGTTTTGTTCGATAATGTGCATATTTATATCCACAAATCACGGCTTACATTGGTGCCATGTTCAGAAATGGCTCCAAAATATCCAGAGACATTTTAGAGAGCCACGCCAAATAACAGAAATACTCATCATAAACTTTGATGAAAGATACATGTTTTACATAGAATTAAAGATACACTTTTTAATGCAACCACTGTGTCAGATTTTTATTAAACTTTACGTGAAAAGCACACCATGCAATAATCTGAGACGGCACTCAGATATAACAACATTTCTCCGCCATGTTGGAGTCAACAGAAATCCGAAATTACATCATAAATATTCACCTTACCTTTGATGATCTTCATCAGAATGCACTCCCAGGAATCCTAGTTCCACAATAAATGCTTGATTTGTTCCATAATGTCTGTTATTTATGTCCAATTAGCTACTTTGGTTAGCACGTTTGGTAAACATTTCCAAAGTCACGAAGTGCGTTCACTAAAACCTGACGTCCAAACGTTCCGTAACAGTCCATGGAGAATAAGAGCACCTCATCCCAGCTGCCCACTACACTGAGGCTAGGAAACACTGTCACCACCGATAACTCCACGATAATTGAGAATTTCAATAAGCATTTCTCTACGGCTGGTCGCAGATCGCAGATGTTCTGAAAGAGCTGCAATAGCTGGACCCGTACAAATCAGCTGGGCTAGACAATCTGGACCCTGTCTTTCAAAAATTATTTGCCTCCATTGTGGCAACCCCTATTACTAGTCTGTTCATCCTCTCTTTCGTATCGTCCGAGATTCCTAAAGATTGGAAAGCTGCCGCGGTCATCCCCCTCTTCAAAGGGGGTGACACTCTAGACCCAAACTGTTAGACCTATATCCATCCTGCCCTGCCTTGCTAATGTCTTCGAAAGCCAAGTTAACAAACAGATCACTAACCATTTTGAATCCCACCGTACCTTCTCCGCTGTGCAATCCGGTTTCCTAGCTGGTCACGGGTGCACCTCAGCCACGCTCAAAGTACTAAACGATATCATAACAGCCATCGATAAGACAGTACTGTGCAGCCGTCTTCATCGACCTGGCCAAGGCTCTCGACTCTGTCAATCACCGTATTCTTATCGGCAGACTCAACAGCCTTGGTTTCTCAAATGACTGACTCGCCTGGTTTCACCAACTAACAAACTAACAAACCTCCAAACGAACTTCAATGCCATACAACACTCCTACTGTGACCTCCAACTGCTCTTAAACGCACGTAAAACTAAATGCATGCTCTTCAACCGATCGCTGCCTGCACCCGCCCGTCCGACTAGCATCACTACTCTGGACGGTTCTGACTATGTGGACAACTACAAATACCTAGGTGTCTGGTTAGACTGTAAACTCTCCTTCCAGACTCAAAGTAAGCATCTCCAACCCAAAATTAAATCTAGATTCGGCTTCCTATTTCGCAACAAAGCCTCCTTCATTCACGCTGCCAAACATACCCTCGTAAAAAGGATCGGCGATGTCATTTACAAAATAGCCTCCAACACTCAGCAAACTGGATGCAGTCTATCATAGTGCCATCTGTTTGTCACTAAACCTCCTCATACCACCCACAACTGCCACCTGTATGCTCTTGTTGGCTGGCCCTCGCTACATATTTGTCGCCAAACACATTGGCTCCAGGTCATCTATAAGTCTTTGCTAGGTAAAGCCTTAACTCAGCTCACTGGTCACCATAGCAACACCCACCCGTAGCATGCACTCCAGCAGGTATATCTCACTGGTCATCCCCAAAGCCAACACCTAATTTTGCCGCCTTTCCTTCCAGTTCTCTGCTGCCAATGACTGGAACGAATTGCAAAAATTGCTGAAGTTGGAGACTTATATCTCCCTCACTAACTTTAAGCATCAGCTATCTGAGCAGCTTACCGATCGCTGCAGCTGTACACAGCCCATCTGTAAATAGCCCATCCAACTGCCTACCTCATCCCCATGTTTTTATTAACTTTTTTGCTCTTTTGCACACCAGTATTTCTACTTGCACATCATCATCTGCACATCTATCACTCCAGTGTTAATTTGCTAAATTGTAATTACTTCGCTACTATGGCCTACTTATTGCCTTACCTCCGTACTCCATTTGCACACACTGTATATAGATTTTTCTATTGTGTTATTGACTGTACGTTTGTTTATCCCACGTGTAACTCTGTGTTGTTTGTTGTGCACTGCTTTGCTTTATCTTGGCCAGGTCGCAGTTGTAAATCAGAACTTGTTCTCAACTGGCCTACCTGGTTAAAACAGCCTTGGTTTCTACCTGGTTATAAACTTCTTAGGGCTGAGATCCTATGTCCATAATTTATTTCCAAATAGCTACTTTTGTTAGCGCGTTTGGTAAACAAATCAAAACTCACGAAGCGCTTTCACTAGTTGCAGTCGAAATGTCAAAAGTTCCATTACAGTCCGTAGAAACATGTCAAACGATGAATAGAACATCTTAAGGATGTTTTTAACATAACTTTTTCTTCTTCAGAAAAGCAAATGGAACGAGAGCTACCTCTCATGTGAATGCACGTAACCAGCTCGTGGCTGCTGGCAGACCTCTGACTCATTCCCTCTTATTTAGCCCCCCTTCACAGTTGAAGCCTCAAACAAGTTTCTAAAGATGGTTGACATCTAGTGGAAGCCTTAAAGTGCAACATGACCAATATCCCACTGTATCTTCAATAGGGGCTGAGTTGAAAATCGACCAACCTCAGATTTCCCACTTCCTGGTTGGATTTTTTTCTCAGGTGTTTGCCTGCCATATGAGTTCTGTTATACTCACATACATCATTCAAACTGATTTAGAAACTTCAGAGTGTTTTCTATCCAAATATACTAATAATATGCATATATTAGCAACTGGGACTGAGGAGCAGGTAGTTTACTCTGGGCACCTTATTCATCCAAGCTACTCAATACTGCCCCTGCCATAAGAAGTTAAATAAAGGTGAAATAAAAAATACCCAAATGGATACTGTGATTAACGCAGTTCTTCAATAATTACACATACTTAATACTGTAGCTGTTTAGTTAGTCACATGTTCATCTATCATCAGCTGATCCAGGAAATCATTTTCTGAATTCCAGTCAAATGACAAACATCACGACATGCAACAACAATCAAAGTGTTTCTTCATTCATTACTCTGGTAAAGACAGTTATGCTCCACGTTGGATACAACATCCTAACAAATTGATGTTTATAATGTGTTATTGTCTGCTTGATTTACTCTAGGGCCTCGTTAGTCTGTTTGCACACAGAGATACTTTGCTCAATGTGCAGAGAACTGTTCCTTGATGGATATACTACTACTACCAGATATACTACGTCCATAACTAGTGGTTTCCTCATTAGCAGATATACTACATCCATAACTAGTGGTTTCCTTATTACCAGATATACTACATCCATAACCAGTGGTTTCCTCATTACCAGATATACTACGTCCATAACTAGTGGTTTCCTCATTACCAGATATACTACGTCCATAACTAGTGGTTTCCTCATTAACTAGTGGTTTCCTCATTACCAGATATACACGTCCATAACTAGTGGTTTCCTCATTACCAGATATACTACATCCATAACTAGTGGTTTCCTCATTACCAGATATACTACATCCATAACTAGTGGTTTCCTCATTAACAGTTATACTACATCCATAACTAGTGGTTTCCTCATTAACAGTTATACTACATCCATAACTAGTGGTTTCCTCATTAACAGTTATACTACATCCATAACTAGTGGTTTCCTCATTAGCAGATATACTACGTCCATAACTAGTGGTTTCCTCATTACCAGATATACTACGTCCATAACTAGTGGTTTCCTCATTACCAGATATACTACGTCCATAACTAGTGGTTTCCTCA
>NW_027033205.1:0-5870 GCF_034236695.1 Oncorhynchus nerka | reverse complement strand
CTACTGGTAAAATATACATGTAAACAGGGCTGAAAGGTGAGCTGGTAGCAGGTACTACTGGTAATATATACATGTAAACAAGGCTGAAAGGTGACTGGTAGCAGGACTACTGGTAATATATACATGTAAACAGGGCTGAAAGGTGACTGGTAGCAGGACTACTGGTAATATATACATGTAAACAGGGCTGAAAGGTGACTGGTAGCAGGACTACTGGTAATATATACATGTAAACAGGGCTGAAAGGTGACTGGTAGCAGGACTACTGGTAATATATACATGTAAACAGGGCTGAAAGGTGACTGGTAGCAAGGACTACTGGTAATATATACATGTAAACAAGGCTGAAAGGTGACTGGTAGCAGGACTACTGCTAATATAACTACTGGTAATATATACATGTAAACAGGGCTGAAAGGTGAGTGGTAGCAGGACTACTGGTAATATATACATGTAAACAGGGCTGAAAGGTGACTGGTAGCAGGACTACTGGTAATATATACATGTCAAACAGGGCTGAAAGGTGACTGGTAGCAGGACTACTGGTACTATATACATGTAAACAGGGCTGAAAGGTGACTGGTAGCAGGACTACTGGTAATATATACATGTAAACAGGGCTGAAAGGTGACTGGTAGCAGGACTACTGGTAATATATATACATGTAAACAGGGCTGAAAGGTGACTGGTAGCAGGACTACTGGTAATATATACATGTAAACAGGGCTGAAAGGTGAGTGGTAGCAGGACTACTGGTAATATATACATGTAAACAGGGCTGAAAGGTGACTGGTAGCAGGACTACTGGTAATATATACATGTAAACAGGGCTGAAAGGTGAGTGGTAGCAGGACTACTGGTAATATATACATGTAAACAGGGCTGAAAGGTGACTGGTAGCAGGACTACTGGTAATATATACATGTAAACAGGGCTGAAAGGTGAGTGGTAGCAGGACTACTGGTAATATATACAATGTAAACAGGGCTGAAAGGTGACTGGTAGCAAGACTACTGGTAATATATACATGTAAACAAGGGCTGAAAGGTGACTGGTAGCAGGACTACTGCTAATATAACTACTTGTAATATATACATGTAAACAGGGCTGAAAGGTGAGTGGTAGCAGGACTACTGGTAATATATACATGTAAACAGGGCTGAAAGGTGAGTGGTAGCAGGACTACTGGTACTATATACATGTAAACAGGGCTGAAAGGTGACTGGTAGCAGGACTACTGGTAATATATACATGTAAACAGGGCTGAAAGGTGACTGGTAGCAGGACTACTGGTAATATATACATGTAAACAGGGCTGAAAGGTGACTGGTAGCAGGACTACTGGTAATATATACATGTAAACAGGGCTGAAAGGTGACTGGTAGCAGGACTACTGGTAATATATACATGTAAACAGGGCTGAAAGGTGACTGGTAGCAGGACTACTGGTAATATATACATGTAAACAGGGCTGAAAGGTGACTGGTAGCAGGACTACTGGTAATATATACATGTAAACAGGGCTGAAAGGTGACTGGTAGCAGGACTACTGGTAATATATACATGTAAACAGGGCTGAAAGGTGACTGGTAGCAGGACTACTGGTAATATATACATGTAAACAGGGCTGAAAGGTGACTGGTAGCAGGACTACTGGTAATATATACATGTAAACAGGGCTGAAAGGTGACTGGTAGCAGGACTACTGGTAATATATACATGTAAACAGGGCTGAAAGGTGACTGGTAGCAGGACTACTGGTAATATATACATGTAAACAGGGCTGAAAGGTGACGTGGTAGCAGGACTACTGGTAATATATACATGTAAACAGGGCTGAAAGGTGACTGGTAGCAGGACTACTGGTAATATATACATGTAAACAGGGCTGAAAGGTGACTGGTAGCAGGACTACTGGTAATATATACATGTAAACAGGGCTGAAAGGTGACTGGTAGCAGGACTACTGGTAATATATACATGTAAACAGGGCTGAAAGGTGAGTGGTAGCAGGACTACTGGTAATATATACATGTAAACAGGGCTGAAAGGTGACTGGTAGCAGGACTACTGGTACTATATACATGTAAACAGGGCTGAAAGGTGAGTGGTAGCAGGACTACTGGTAATATATACATGTAAACAGGGCTGAAAGGTGACTGGTAGCAAGACTACTGGTAATATAACTACTGGTAATATATACATGTAAACAAGGCTGAAAGGTGACTGGTAGCAGGACTACTGCTAATATAACTACTGGTAATATATACATGTAAACAGGGCTGAAAGGTGAGTGGTAGCAGTACTACTGGTAATATATACATGTAAACAGGGCTAAAAGGTGACTGGTAGCAGGACTACTGGTAATATATACATGTAAACAGGGCTGAAAGGTGAGTGGTAGCAGGACTACTGGTAATATATACATGTAAACAGGGCTGAAAGGTGACTGGTAGCAGGACTACTGGTAATATATACATGTAAACAGGGCTGAAAGGTGACTGGTAGCAGGACTACTGGTAATATATACATGTAAACAGGGCTGAAAGGTGACTGGTAGCAGGACTACTGGTAATATATACATGTAAACAGGGCTGAAAGGTGACTGGTAGCAGGACTACTGGTAATATATACATGTAAACAGGGCTGAAAGGTGACTGGTAGCAGGACTACTGGTAATATATACATGTAAACAGGGCTGAAAGGTGACTGGTAGCAGGACTACTGGTAATATATACATGTAAACAGGGCTGAAAGGTGATTGGAAGCAGTACTACTGGTAATATATACATGTAAACAGGGCTGAAAGGTGACTGGTAGCAGGACTACTGGTAATATATACATGTAAACAGGGCTGAAAGGTGACTGGTAGCAGGACTACTGGTAATATATACATGTAAACAGGGCTGAAAGGTGACTGGTAGCAGGACTACTGGTAATATATACATGTAAACAGGGCTGAAAGGTGACTGGTAGCAGGACTACTGGTAATATATACATGTAAACAGGGCTGAAAGGTGACTGGTAGCAGTACTACTGGTAATATATACATGTAAACAGGGCTGAAAGGTGACTGGTAGCAGGACTACTGGTAATATATACATGTAAACAGGGCTGAAAGGTGAGTGGTAGCAGGACTACTGGTAATATATACATGTAAACAGGGCTGAAAGGTGAGTGGTAGCAGGACTACTGGTAATATATACATGTAAACAGGGCTGAAAGGTGACTGGTAGCAGGACTACTGGTAATATATACATGTAAACAGGGCTGAAAGGTGACTGGTAGCAGGACTACTGGTAATATATACATGTAAACAGGGCTGAAAGGTGACTGGTAGCAGGACTACTGGTAATATATACATGTAAACAGGGCTGAAAGGTGACTGGTAGCAGTACTACTGGTAATATATACATGTAAACAGGGCTGAAGGTGACGGGTAGCAGGACTACTGGTAAAATATACATGTAAACAGGGCTGAAAGGTGACTGGTAGCAGTACTACTGGCAATATATACATGTAAACAGGGCTGAAGGTGACTGGTAGCAGGACTACTGGTAATATATACATGTAAACAGGGCTGAAAGGTGACTGGTAGCAGGACTACTGGTAATATATACATGTAAACAGGGCTGAAAGGTGACTGGTAGCAGGACTACTGGTAATATATACATGTAAACAGGGCTGAAAGGTGACTGGTAGCAGGACTACTGGTAATATATACATGTAAACAGGGCTGAAAGGTGACTGGTAGCAGGACTACTGGTAATATATACATGTAAACAGGGCTGAAAGGTGACTGGTAGCAGGACTACTGGTAATATATACATGTAAACAGGGCTGAAAGGTGACTGGTAGCAGGACTACTGGTAATATATACATGTAAACAGGGCTGAAAGGTGACTGGTAGCAGGACTACTGGTAATATATACATGTAAACAGGGCTGAAAGGTGACTGGTAGCAGGACTACTGGTAATATATACATGTAAACAGGGCTGAAAGGTGACTGGTAGCAGTACTACTGGTAATATATACATGTAAACAGGGCTGAAAGGTGACTGGTAGCAGGACTACTGGTAATATATACATGTAAACAGGGCTGAAAGGTGACTGGTAGCAGGACTACTGGTAATATATACATGTAAACAGGGCTGAAAGGTGACTGGTAGCAGGACTACTGGTAATATATACATGTAAACAGGGCTGAAAGGTGACTGGTAGCAGGACTACTGGTAATATATACATGTAAACAGGGCTGAAAGGTGACTGGTAGCAGGACTACTGGTAATATATACATGTAAACAGGGCTGAAAGGTGACTGGTAGCAGGACTACTGGTAATATATACATGTAAACAGGGCTGAAAGGTGACTGGTAGCAGGACTACTGGTAATATAACTACTGGTAATATATACATGTAAACAGGGCTGAAAGGTGACTGGTAGCAGGACTACTGGTAATATATACATGTAAACAGGGCTGAAAGGTGACTGGTAGCAGTACTACTGGTAATATATACATGTAAACAGGGCTGAAAGGTGACTGGTAGCAGGACTACTGGTAATATATAAATGTAAACAGGGCTGAAAGGTGACTGGTAGCAAGACTACTGGTAATATAACTACTGGTAATATATACATGTAAACAAGGCTGAAAGGTGACTGGTAGCAGGACTACTGCTAATATAACTACTGGTAATATATACATGTAAACAGGGCTGAAAGGTGAGTGGTAGCAGTACTACTGGTAATATATACATGTAAACAGGGCTAAAAGGTGACTGGTAGCAGGACTACTGGTAATATATACATGTAAACAGGGCTGAAAGGTGAGTGGTAGCAGGACTACTGGGTAATATATACATGTAAACAGGGCTAAAAGGTGACTGGTAGCAGGACTACTGGTAATATATACATGTAAACAGGGCTGAAAGGTGACTGGTAGCAGGACTACTGGTAATATATACATGTAAACAGGGCTGAAGGTGACGGGTAGCAGGACTACTGGTAAAATATACATGTAAACAGGGCTGAAAGGTGACTGGTAGCAGGACTACTGGTAATATATACATGTAAACAGGGCTGAAAGGTGACTGGTAGCAGGACTACTGGTAATATATACATGTAAACAGGGCTGAAAAGGTGACTGGTAGCAGGACTACTGGTAATATATACATGTAAACAGGGCTGAAAGGTGAGTGGTAGCAGGACTACTGGTAATATATACATGTAAACAGGGCTGAAAGGTGACTGGTAGCAGGACTACTGGTAATATATACATGTAAACAGGGCTGAAAGGTGACTGGTAGCAGGACTACTGGTAATATATACATGTAAACAGGGCTGAAAGGTGACTGGTAGCAGGACTACTGGTAATATATACATGTAAACAGGGCTGAAGGTGACGGGTAGCAGGACTACTGGTAAAATATACATGTAAACAGGGCTGAAAGGTGACTGGTAGCAGTACTACTGGCAATATATACATGTAAACAGGGCTGAGAGGTGACGGGTAGCAGGACTACTGGTAAATATACATGTAAACAGGGCTGAAAGGTGACTGGTAGCAGTACTACTGGCAATATATACATGTAAACAGGGCTGAAGGTGACTGGTAGCAGGACTACTGGTAATATATACATGTAAACAGGGCTGAAAGGTGACGTGGTAGCAGGACTACTGGTAATATATACATGTAAACAGGGCTGAAAGGTGACTGGTAGCAGGACTACTGGTAATATATACATGTAAACAGGGCTGAAAGGTGACTGGTAGCAGGACTACTGGCAATATATACATGTAAACAGGGCTGAAAGGTGACTGGTAGCAGGACTACTGGTAATATATACATGTAAACAGGGCTGAAAGTGA
>NW_027033204.1:0-5870 GCF_034236695.1 Oncorhynchus nerka | reverse complement strand
TAGGCCACATATGTCAGAGTCAAGGCTGTGACCACATCCGGCCTAGAAGAAGGTTTTTACGGCCCCTAGGATGATCTTGATTTATTATTAGAACCGGCCCGCAGCAAGCCGGCAGCCCGCAGATCTTACACGCACCATACTACATTTCCCACAATGCAAAGGTGACGCCCCAGCAGTAGGCTGCTTCATTTCAATATTTATTGGCACAGCAGTCGTCAGCATCACAGTGAAATTAACTTTCAGATACCCATCAAAAATGGCAAACGGAAGGTGGATACTGAGAACCGGGGTTTCAAACAAGGTGGGAGTCGGAGTATATGTTCACGAAGGTAGCTGGAAAACCTGTGTGTCTTCTGTGGAGAAAGTGTGGCGTACTGAAGAGTATAATCTGAGACGACATTATGAAACGAAACACGCGGACAAAAACAAGAATATGGACATGGAACAAAGGCTACAAAGATGCAGAGGAATTAAACGAGGCCTCAAATCTCGACAGGCTCTGTTCAAAAAAGCCAAATCACAAGGCCAGGCTGCTGTCAAGGCCAGTTTTATTTTGGCAGAAGAGATCGCTAAATCAGCCCGGCCATTTACGGAGGGGATTTCATCAAAAACTGCATGATTAAAGTTTGTGACGAAGTTTGCCCAGAAAAAAGGCAACTCTTTTAAATGTGAGTCTGAGCAGAAACACCATTGCCGAGAGAGTAGACCAGTTGTCCATCAATCTAAAAGAGCAGCTTGTGAAAAAGGAAAAGATTTTATTGCATATTCCTTGGCTGTGGATGAGAGCACCGACATTTCTGACATTGCCCAGTTGTCAATTTTCATCCGCAGAGTGGACTCCAACCTAAGCGTGACAGAGGAGTTTTGGCTTTACGTCCTATGCATGGCACAACTACGGGGCATGATTTGTATGAAGAGGTGTCAAGATGTGTAAATGAGATGGAGCTGCCTTAGGAAAAACTCGTGGGTTTGACAACCGACGGAGCACCTGCGATGTGTGGACACAGGAGCGGACTGAGTGGCGAATACGGGAAAAGATGCAAGAGGAAAACGCGACAGGTGAGCTGACAGCTTATCATTGTATCATACACCAGGAAGCGTTGTGCGGTAAAGCCTTGAAAATGGAGCATGTAATGAGCATCATCACGCGCACAGTTAACTTTATCAGAGCCAAAGGTTTGAATCACCGCCAGTTCAAGGCATTTCTGACGGAGTTAGAAACGGAGCATGGTGATTTGCCTTATCACACAGAGGTGCGATGGCTAAGCCAGGGAAAGGTGCTTCAAAGATGTTTCGAGCTTCGTGAGGAGATTTGTCTGTTCTTGGACAGCAAAGGGAAAGACACAACACAACTCCGAGACGAAATGTTTCTGTGTGAAATGGCTTTTCTGTGTGACATTACGAGTCATCTGAATGCAATAAACTTGCAGCTGCAGGGTCAGGATCGTGTCATCTCTGATATGTACAGTACAGTGAAGGCATTTAAAACCAAACTGACTCTCGTGGGAGACGCAGATGCGGAAAGAAAATTTGAGCCACTTTCCCAGCTGCCAGACCATGAAGAAGCTCTCTACCAGTGCGTTCCCGAGCACACAGTTGGCTGATAAAATAGGTATGCTTGCCGCTGACTTTCGACGCCGATTTGCTGACTTTGAAGCACAAAAAGCAGGTTGGAACTGCTCGAGTAACCCATTTGCTGTTGACGTGGAAAGCTCACCACCAAACCTCCAAATGGAGTTGATTGACCTCAATGCAATGATGCACTGAGGGCAAAATATGCGGCAGTGGGTGCTAGCGGAGTTCGCCCGTTCCTCCCGGCACAATGCCCCAGCTCGCATCCAGGCTGCTCAAGCGTTGTCTATGCTTTGGCAGCACATACCTGTGTGAACAACTGTTTTCTTTGATGAACCTGAACAAACATCACACAGAAGTCGACTTACTGCTGAACACCTCCACTCAATTCTGGCAGAAGTTTCTTCAGCTCAGGCCTTACCCGAACATTGATGAACTTGTGGAAAAGATGGGTTCTAAGTATCACCTCAACCTCAAGCAAGTGAACATTACTGTGCAATCACATATTTAGAGTTTTTACTCAGTTCAAGTTTAAAAGTTAAAATTTAATATTTGTTTTCACTGCATATTTACTTTCTCCTTAAACAAAGTGTTGTTTTTGATTAATAGATTTTGCACTTTATTTTTGTATTTCAATCCAATTATATTTTAAAAATATTTCAGTTGAGTGGATGATAGAAAATTGCTATTATTGTTTTTTCTTTGAAGTAAATTTAGCCCCTTGCTAAAATAGAAAATATAGTCTACTGATGGTGCCTTGAATACCGGTTTCTTTCATTTAATGTTCATGTTATGGGGATATTTATATAAAGCTGAAATTTTGTCTTTGTGTCTGTTGAAAATTAAAGATTACTGACAGAGCCATTAAGAAAATATTGCTTTATTTATCTGATCATATTGTAATATATTTGTTAGGTTTTCAGTAGGTTCAATTAGGTTCACTAGACTATATGCGTCCTTTAAAAATTTTCAATGAACATTCGAACAGTCCAGCCCTCGTCTTGTAGCTGATTTTTTATTTGGCCCTCCGTCATTTGACTTTGACACCCCTGGTCTAGGGCCCTTGATGTTATGCAGGTGAGTGAGGACCCAAAAAGCGGTTTAACAGAAACAGAGTCTTTAATGTCAAAACAGGGAAAACATAAATCCCTCAATCTTTACAGGAGAGTCCCCCCTCTAGCAGTAGAGGAGAATAGCAGGCTAGCGGCAACAGACTGCAGGCCCTCGGGTGGCGCGGGCACGTGAGGACAGAGAGACACTCTGCTCACACGCAGCATCTAATGAAGAGGCAGAATACGACAGGACGGGGACAAGGGCAAAGCAAACGAGAATCGACAAAGACAGAAGCAGAAACAGAGAGAGAAATAGAGACTTAATCAGAGGGAAAAGAGGGGACAGGTGAGAGAAGCAACGAGGTCGTTAGGAGAATGAGGAACAGCTGGGAGCAGGAAAGGACCATAGAGAGAGAGAGAGATAGAGGGAGAGAAAGTACCCTAATACGACCAGCAGGGGGAAACGAAGAGAAGAGAAAGAACAGGGACAAGACATAACATGACAATACATGACACTTGAGGCTATGTGGCACCCATTCGCTAGCCGAGGATGGTGATCCGGTCTTCTTGGACAATGCAGATGTTTCCCACTTATCAGAGACAGCAGGCAGGATGGGCAAGGAACAACAACAGTGCTGCAAGCAGGGAGACGAGTACATTGAAATGGAGAGCCCTTGACCCATCCCTACATCACCATCTTCCCCTATGACTTGTTTCTATTATATGAGCCACTTCAAATGTCTCTACTTTTGTTTTAACATGCCATCTGTATCTACTGGGATGCTGAGGAATGAAGGTTTAGTAGTTGGGTAGTGGATTAAAGCAAAGTAGACATGGCATATCCCCAAGAACTTTAACTGTGAACTACTGTAGAATGAGATTACTATCCTCTTCCACCCTCCCCCAGCTGTGACTTAACTAGAAGTAGTTTCTCTACACTGAGAGATACTGTCTTTTGTTCTATGCCTTCACATACTCATCATGGCTGCTGAATGGTGATTCATGATACTTGGTGGGGAATGGCTGTGGTGCCTTTGAAGGGAAGATATGAAAACTTGTGGTATGGATTAAGAATTTTTCCATTTTCAACGCATCAATATCGAGTGACCTACTACAGATGTAGGCTCTAATTTGACCTACATTGTTAAACAAAATATTCCACCAGCAACAGTGGATTTGAACGTTGCTCTATCGTTGGTAAAGCCATTAGCTGACCAAAAGTAGGCTTGATAAAAGTGCAATACTGTTAATATAAACATGGCACTGTAGGTTTCAATGGAGTTATGTAAATCTATAAAGCTCATTGTCAACAAAACCAAAGAGCTGGTGTGGACCTCAAGAGGAGACAGCAAGGAGCAGAAGCCCCCATCACATCGATGGGGCCGCAGTGGAGAAGGCGAGAAGCTTCAAGTTCTTTGGCGTACACATCACTGACAATCTGAAATGGTCCTACCACACAGACAGCGTGGTGGAGGAGAATGAAGAAATGTGGGTTGGCCCCTAAGACGTTCACAGACTTTTACAGGTGCACCATTGAGAGTATCCTGCCGGGCTGCATCACTGTCTGGTACGGCAACTGCACCGCCTACAACTTCAGGGCTCTTCAGAGGGTGGTACGGTCTGCCCAACTCATCAACAGAGGCAAACTGCCTGCCCTCCAGCACACCTACAGCACCCGATGTCACAGGAAGGCCAAAAAGATCAACTGAGCCACGGCCTATTCACCCCGCTATCATAATGAAGGCGAGGTCAGTACAGGTGCATCAAAGCTGGGACAAAGAGACTGAAAAACAGCTTCTATCTCGAGGACATCAGACTGCTAAATAGCCATCACTAGCCGACCTCCACCCAGTACCCTGCCCTGAACTTAGTCACTGTCACTAGCCAGCTACCACCCGGTTAATCAACCCCGCACCTTAGAGACTTTCTGCCCTATGTACATAGACATGGAATCACTAGTCACTTTAATAATGGAACACTGGTCACTTTAATAATGATTACATACTGTTTTACTCATTTCATATGTACAGTACCAGTCAAAAGTTTGGAAATATGTACTCATTCAAGGGATTTTCTTTATTTTTTACTATTTTCTACATTGTAGAATAATAGTGAAGATATCAAAAGTGTGAAATAACACATGTGGAATCATGTAGCAACCAAAAAATGTGTTAAACAAATATATTTTATATTTGAGGGCTCCTGAGTGGCGCAGCAGTCTAAGGCACTGCATCTCAGTGCTAGAGGCGTAACTACAGACCCTGATTCGATTCCAGGCTGTATCAAAACTGGTCATGATTGGGAGTCCATAGGGCGGTGAACAATTGGCCCAGCGTCGTCCAGGTTAGGGTTTGGCCAGCGTAGGCCATCAATGTACTTAATAATTTGTTCATAACTGACTTGCCTAGTTAAATAAAGCTTAAATAAATAACAAAAATCTTCAAAGTAGCCACACTTTGCCTTGATGACAGTCTTGCAAACTCTTGGCATTCTGTCAACCAGCTGCATGAGGTAGTCATCTGGAATGCATTTCAATTAACAGATGTGCCTTGTTAAAAGTTCATTTGTGGAATTACTTTCCCTCTTAATGCGTTTGAGCCAATCAGTTGTGTTGTGACAAGGTAGGTGTGGTATACAGAAGATAGCATTATTTGATAAAAGTCCATATTAAGTCCAAGTCCATATTATGGCAAGAACAGCTCAAAAAGCAAAGAGAAACAACAGTCCATCATTACTTTAAGACTTGAAGGTCAGTCAATTTAGAAAACATCAAGAGTTTCTTCAAGTGCAGTCGCAAAAACCATCAAGGGCTATTATGAAACTGGCTATTATTAGGAACGCCACAGGAAAGGAAGACTAACAATTAACAGCACTTCAGACTGCAGCCCAAATAAATGCTTCACAGAGTTCAAGTAACAGACGCATCTCAACATCAACTGCTCAGAGGAGACTTAGTGAATCAGGCCTTCATGGTCAAATTTATGCAAAGAAGCAACTTCTAAATGACACCAATAAGAAGAAGAGACTAGCTTTGTCCGATGAGTCTGATGACTTTGGTCTGATGAGTCCTAATTTGAGATTTTTGGTTCCAACAACAGTGTCTTCGTGAGACAAGTACTGTAGGTGAACGTATTATCTTTGCTGTTGACACGGTCGGTGATTTATTTAGAATTCAAGACACACTTAACCAGCATGGCTACCACAGCATTCAGCAGCGCTACGCCATCTGGTTTGCACTTATTGGGA
>NW_027033203.1:0-5868 GCF_034236695.1 Oncorhynchus nerka | reverse complement strand
TCTCTAATGTGTCATTGTTACTGTTTATACATGCCATCTCTAATGTGTCATTGTTACTGTTTATACATGCCATCTCTAATGTGTCATTGTTGCTGTTTATACATGCCATCTCTAATGTGTCATTGTTACTGTTTATACATGCCATCTCTAATGTGTCATTGTTACTGTTTATACATGCCATCTCTAATGTGTCATTGTTACTGTTTATACATGCCATCTCTAATGTGTCATTGTTACTGTTTATACATGCCATCTCTAATGTGTCATTGTTACTGTTTATACATGCCATCTCTAATGTGTCATTGTTACTGTTTATACATGCCATCTCTAATGTGTCATTGTTACTGTTTATACATGCCATCTCTAATGTGTCATTGTTACTGTTTATACATGCCATCTCTAATGTGTCATTGTTACTGTTTATACATGCCATCTCTAATGTGTCATTGTTACTGTTTATACATGCCATCTCTAATGTGTCATTGTTGCTGTTTATACATGCCATCTCTAATGTGTCATTGTTACTGTTTATACATGCCATCTCTAATGTGTCATTGTTACTGTTTATACATGCCATCTCTAATGTGTCATTGTTACTGTTTATACATGCCATCTCTAATGTGTCATTGTTACTGTTTATACATGCCATCTCTAATGCGTCATTGTTACTGTTTATACATGCCATCTCTAATGTGTCATTGTTGCTGTTTATACATGCCATCTCTAATGTGTCATTGTTGCTGTTTATACATGCCATCTCTAATGTGTCATTGTTATGTGTTTATACATGCCATCTCTATGTGTCATTGTTACTGTTTATACATGCCATCTCTAATGTGTCATTGTTACTGTTTATACATGCCATCTCTAATGTGTCATTGTTACTGTTTATACATGCCATCTCTAATGTGTCATTGTTACTGTTTATACATGCCATCTCTAATGTGTCATTGTTACTGTTTATACATGCCATCTCTAATGTGTCATTGTTACTGTTTATACATGCCATCTCTAATGTGTCATTGTTACTGTTTATACATGCCATCTCTAATGTGTCATTGTTACTGTTTATACATGCCATCTCTAATGTGTCATTGTTACTGTTTATACATGCCATCTCTAATGTGTCATTGTTACTGTTTATACATGCCATCTCTAATGTGTCATTGTTACTGTTTATACATGCCATCTCTAATGTGTCATTGTTACTGTTTATACATGCCATCTCTAATGTGTCATTGTTACTGTTTATACATGCCATCTCTAATGTGTCATTGTTACTGTTTATACATGCCATCTCTAATGTGTCATTGTTACTGTTTATACATGCCATCTCTAATGTGTCATTGTTACTGTTTATACATGCCATCTCTAATGTGTCATTGTTACTGTTTATACATGCCATCTCTAATGTGTCATTGTTACTGTTTATACATGCCATCTCTAATGTGTCATTGTTACTGTTTATACATGCCATCTCTAATGTGTCATTGTTACTGTTTATACATGCCATCTCTAATGTGTCATTGTTACTGTTTATACATGCCATCTCTAATGTGTCATTGTTACTGTTTATACATGCCATCTCTAATGTGTCATTGTTACTGTTTATACATGCCATCTCTAATGTGTCATTGTTACTGTTTATACATGCCATCTCTAATGTGTCATTGTTACTGTTTATACATGCCATCTCTAATGTGTCATTGTTACTGTTTATACATGCCATCTCTAATGTGTCATTGTTGCTGTTTATACATGCCATCTCTAATGTGTCATTGTTACTGTTTATACATGCCATCTCTAATGTGTCATTGTTACTGTTTATACATGCCATCTCTAATGTGTCATTGTTACTGTTTATACATGCCATCTCTAATGTGTCATTGTTACTGTTTATACATGCCATCTCTAATGTGTCATTGTTACTGTTTATACATGCCATCTCTAATGTGTCATTGTTACTGTTTATACATGCCATCTCTAATGTGTCATTGTTACTGTTTATACATGCCATCTCTAATGTGTCATTGTTACTGTTTATACATGCCATCTCTAATGTGTCATTGTTACTGTTTATACATGCCATCTCTAATGTGTCATTGTTACTGTTTATACATGCCATCTCTAATGTGTCATTGTTACTGTTTATACATGCCATCTCTAATGTGTCATTGTTACTGTTTATACATGCCATCTCTAATGTGTCATTGTTACTGTTTATACATGCCATCTCTAATGTGTCATTGTTACTGTTTATACATGCCATCTCTAATGTGTCATTGTTACTGTTTATACATGCCATCTCTAATGTGTCATTGTTACTGTTTATACATGCCATCTCTAATGTGTCATTGTTACTGTTTATACATGCCATCTCTAATGTGTCATTGTTACTGTTTATACATGCCATCTCTAATGTGTCATTGTTACTGTTTATACATGCCATCTCTAATGTGTCATTGTTACTGTTTATACATGCCATCTCTAATGTGTCATTGTTACTGTTTATACATGCCATCTCTAATGTGTCATTGTTACTGTTTATACATGCCATCTCTAATGTGTCATTGTTACTGTTTATACATGCCATCTCTAATGTGTCATTGTTACTGTTTATACATGCCATCTCTAATGTGTCATTGTTACTGTTTATACATGCCATCTCTAATGTGTCATTGTTACTGTTTATACATGCCATCTCTAATGTGTCATTGTTACTGTTTATACATGCCATCTCTAATGTGTCATTGTTACTGTTTATACATGCCATCTCTAATGTGTCATTGTTACTGTTTATACATGCCATCTCTAATGTGTCATTGTTACTGTTTATACATGCCATCTCTAATGTGTCATTGTTACTGTTTATACATGCCATCTCTAATGTGTCATTGTTACTGTTTATACATGCCATCTCTAATGTGTCATTGTTACTGTTTATACATGCCATCTCTAATGTGTCATTGTTACTGTTTATACATGCCATCTCTAATGTGTCATTGTTACTGTTTATACATGCCATCTCTAATGTGTCATTGTTACTGTTTATACATGCCATCTCTAATGTGTCATTGTTACTGTTTATACATGCCATCTCTAATGTGTCATTGTTGCTGTTTATACATGCCATCTCTAATGTGTCATTGTTACTGTTTATACATGCCATCTCTAATGTGTCATTGTTACTGTTTATACATGCCATCTCTAATGTGTCATTGTTACTGTTTATACATGCCATCTCTAATGTGTCATTGTTACTGTTTATACATGCCATCTCTAATGTGTCATTGTTACTGTTTATACATGCCATCTCTAATGTGTCATTGTTACTGTTTATACATGCCATCTCTAATGTGTCATTGTTACTGTTTATACATGCCATCTCTAATGTGTCATTGTTACTGTTTATACATGCCATCTCTAATGTGTCATTGTTACTGTTTATACATGCCATCTCTAATGTGTCATTGTTACTGTTTATACATGCCATCTCTAATGTGTCATTGTTACTGTTTATACATGCCATCTCTAATGTGTCATTGTTACTGTTTATACATGCCATCTCTAATGTGTCATTGTTACTGTTTATACATGCCATCTCTAATGTGTCATTGTTACTGTTTATACATGCCATCTCTAATGTGTCATTGTTACTGTTTATACATGCCATCTCTAATGTGTCATTGTTACTGTTTATACATGCCATCTCTAATGTGTCATTGTTACTGTTTATACATGCCATCTCTAATGTGTCATTGTTACTGTTTATACATGCCATCTCTAATGTGTCATTGTTGCTGTTTATACATGCCATCTCTAATGTGTCATTGTTACTGTTTATACATGCCATCTCTAATGTGTCATTGTTACTGTTTATACATGCCATCTCTAATGTGTCATTGTTACTGTTTATACATGCCATCTCTAATGTGTCATTGTTACTGTTTATACATGCCATCTCTAATGTGTCATTGTTACTGTTTATACATGCCATCTCTAATGTGTCATTGTTACTGTTTATACATGCCATCTCTAATGTGTCATTGTTACTGTTTATACATGCCATCTCTAATGTGTCATTGTTACTGTTTATACATGCCATCTCTAATGTGTCATTGTTACTGTTTATACATGCCATCTCTAATGTGTCATTGTTACTGTTTATACATGCCATCTCTAATGTGTCATTGTTACTGTTTATACATGCCATCTCTAATGTGTCATTGTTACTGTTTATACATGCCATCTCTAATGTGTCATTGTTACTGTTTATACATGCCATCTCTAATGTGTCATTGTTACTGTTTATACATGCCATCTCTAATGTGTCATTGTTACTGTTTATACATGCCATCTCTAATGTGTCATTGTTACTGTTTATACATGCCATCTCTAATGTGTCATTGTTACTGTTTATACATGCCATCTCTAATGTGTCATTGTTACTGTTTATACATGCCATCTCTAATGTGTCATTGTTACTGTTTATACATGCCATCTCTAATGTGTCATTGTTACTGTTTATACATGCCATCTCTAATGTGTCATTGTTACTGTTTATACATGCCATCTCTAATGTGTCATTGTTACTGTTTATACATGCCATCTCTAATGTGTCATTGTTGCTGTTTATACATGCCATCTCTAATGTGTCATTGTTACTGTTTATACATGCCATCTCTAATGTGTCATTGTTACTGTTTATACATGCCATCTCTAATGTGTCATTGTTGCTGTTTATACATGCCATCTCTAATGTGTCATTGTTGCTGTTTATACATGCCATCTCTAATGTGTCATTGTTACTGTTTATACATGCCATCTCTAATGTGTCATTGTTACTGTTTATACATGCCATCTCTAATGTGTCATTGTTACTGTTTATACATGCCATCTCTAATGTGTCATTGTTACTGTTTATACATGCCATCTCTAATGTGTCATTGTTACTGTTTATACATGCCATCTCTAATGTGTCATTGTTACTGTTTATACATGCCATCTCTAATGTGTCATTGTTACTGTTTATACATGCCATCTCTAATGTGTCATTGTTACTGTTTATACATGCCATCTCTAATGTGTCATTGTTACTGTTTATACATGCCATCTCTAATGTGTCATTGTTGCTGTTTATACATGCCATCTCTAATGTGTCATTGTTACTGTTTATACATGCCATCTCTAATGTGTCATTGTTACTGTTTATACATGCCATCTCTAATGTGTCATTGTTACTGTTTATACATGCCATCTCTAATGTGTCATTGTTACTGCTTATACATGCCATCTCTAATGTGCCATACTGTTTATACATGCCATCTCTAATGTGTCATTGTTGCTGTTTATACATGCCATCTCTAATGTGTCATTGTTACTGTTTATACATGCCATCTCTAATGTGTCATTGTTACTGTTTATACATGCCATCTCTAATGTGTCATTGTTACTGCTTATACATGCCATCTCTAATGTGTCATTGTTACTGTTTATACATGCCATCTCTAATGTGTCATTGTTACTGTTTATACATGCCATCTCTAATGTGTCATTGTTACTGTTTATACATGCCATCTCTAATGTCATTGTTACTGTTTATACATGCCATCTCTAATGTGTCATTGTTACTGTTTATACATGCCATCTCTAATGTGTCATTGTTACTGTTTATACATGCCATCTCTAATGTGTCATTGTTGCTGTTTATACATGCCATCTCTAATGTGTCATTGTTGCCGTTTATACATGCCATCTCTAATGTGTCATTGTTGCTGCTTATACATGCCATCTCTAATGTGTCAGTTGTTGCTGTTTATACATGCCATCTCTAATGTGTCATTGTTGCTGTTTATACATGCCATCTCT